>NW_027675164.1:0-68450 GCF_904066995.2 Poecilia reticulata | reverse complement strand
TCACAGCTTTACTCAAGGTTCTTATGCTAAGACAAAAATCTACAAATTTATCCTGTGAATACTGGAACAAGAGACGTTATTGGCTTGCTGAAATGAAGACATAAGTTCAGTTACTTTTAACATCATTATTACATTTAAGTTTCACATAAACACAATAAAACATGACTACTGGTCAGAATTTAAAGTCTGGATGGGCATCTGATTCTGAAACAATCCTGTAAAATGACAGAACAATGACGATCTGACACATCTGCCACACTCATATGATGCCCTAAGAGTCGAGCAAACCAAATTGTCCAAAGGAAAAAAAAATCTTAGGATTAGATGTCAACAATAGGAGCTTCCTCCGCAATGAACTTCTTCCAATCAGCCATAGCCTTTTATATGTGGAAGTCTTGCCTCAGTTACGGACGGCGTTCTCAAGACATCTGTCAGCAGCACAGAGAGGAGTGGCCACACACACGGATGCTGAAAGGTGTAGTGGCTATGATGTCCTCCTTTCAGAAGATCAGGGCAGGCATGGTTCCAATGGCCAGTAGAAAGTTGGTTTCACGATCACAGCAGAGCTGAAAAGTGGTCTTGTTTGAAGTTGTTGGGTCATCTGCTAATTGGAGCACAGACAGAAAAACAATCACAAAACAAACCACGTTTTAGGGACTAATCAGTGTAATGATGAATCAGTATCATAAATTTCTTACCTCAAGAATGTGAAGGACGCCGTCACTTGCATTTCCCAAAGTTTCTTGTAGATGGTGCAATACGTGATTGGAGATGTGTCTGGCATAGGCTTCACCATGGCAACAGTTTGGTTTACTTGAAAAATAAAACAAGTCTTATTTTAGTTTATGTGCTCAATTACAATATTACATTAATTCAAGATGGCAAGAAAGTTATTTTAATTAAATCAAACAAGGACTACTTAAATTCACCAATCAAAAATAGTGTTTAAAATATCCTGGTAACAGTGTGGAATATCTAACCTTGTAGACTCATTGCATTTAAGTTTTTAAATTACAGCACATCAAACACCCTCAGTTAGTGAAATACTAGGCGGAATTACCCTTTAACCATTTCCCGAATCATAAGCTACGAATGAGAAGCCACCTTAGCTATGTTAAAAAACGGAAGCTACCATGAACCCGTGTTAATATTATTTTTAAGCCACAGCTATTGTGGTTAATAACTGTTCAAAGCTCATATTCACAAGAGCGGCTCTTTAACTGCGGATGAAAATTGGCATATCACGACATGCTAACTAGCTTCAGTTAGCTTATCTTAGAAAGACAGACAACTTTAAACTTACCTCTGAGTACAGCAGCTGTAGGGTCTATACACGTAAAAAAGTCCTCCATCTTCATCCATGTCCAACCGAGATTAGAGAATTTGCCAAAAGAAAATCTTATAAAAGTACAATAGATAAAAGCTTAGTTAGGCTGTTACAACTGAATTAACCGTTAATCAGGGCAGTTAAAAGATCTCTGGCGTTGCCGTTAGTGATGTGCGGATTGATACTGAAATATCGATTCTTCCGATACCAGAACTTAATTCTTTAAAATCTATTGTCAGATCCAAGGATCAATACTTTCAACACTTTAGTAATTTGAGATAATGTAGATTAACAAGAGCACGTTAGAAAGTAACTAAATTATTGAGATCTTGCCTAAATGAAACGTTGTTAATGGGAACTACTTTTTCTTCCGCCTGGTAAGTATGTAATGTGTAAGGACGTAATGCCCAAGCGCAGCGTGCTGCTGACGCTCACTCACTCAGAAATGAACATGTTGACAGGTTATAAAAAAAGTGACACGGAGCTATTTCAGCTGTCATTTTATAGTAGTTTTAATAATTAAACAAGGATGTGTTTAGTAGGGTTATTACTTTACTAATTTTCTTTTTTTTAGTTTGCAACTCGATTTTCACATGTTTTGTATATTTCAGCTGAATTAAAATAGTTTATAGTAAACGAGATTGTTCTCAATGTACTTCTGAGTTTAAAATGAGTGCATCAGAGTACATTGTGTTCTTTTTATGAAGCCAAGATATGGATTACATTTATTTTTTTATTTAATTAAGAAACAAATTAACTGTCTTTGCACAAAGTATGGGATCTGTATTGCCAATACCAGCTTAAATTTTGCTCAGTATTGGATCAGAAAGAAAATCTGTTGTATCGAACATTAATACTATCTCGCTGACATTTTGGGCGCTTTCCCATTTGGATTGTATGATGTCATAATTAAATCAAACAAGGACTACTTGTTATTGTTAGTTTGAACAATAAGATATTGTTCAAACTAATATTAATAACCTATAAAGTAAAAATTTGAAATATAAACCAAAAGTTAAAATATTTATCATGACATTGACCCAATCAATATTGTTGATTCTAATCTCATTGTGTGGAAAACCAGCCATTTCAAATCACACATCAATAGAAATTTCATGACATGTCAGTAAGAGGTCCCACATCTTGCATCAAGAAGATCAGATTAAGGTCCATAGCAGATGGAAACATGCCAAGAATTATCTTGATATATAAACTGATATTGTCTCTGAAATTGTTGTGTTAAATGTCAACCGTTTAAATATTAAATTATAATTTCCAGTACACTCTGCCAACTTATACAAGAATATAAATTCATGGGTTTTTTTTTTATTTTTTATTGACAAAAACACAAAGGATTCCATTTGGACATAGTCTGTTTTAATTATCTGAAGACATTTCATTAAGTATGTGATTTCGCTTTATGTGCTTGAAATAAGACATTTTTACTCATATAAAATAAGTTCTAGACTTGAAGTTTGATTGGTAAATATTGATATTCTAGATTCTAGGACATATTTACTCATAATAAGTAATATTTTCTTAATATTAAGCTTTTATATCTTACTGAGATAATTAAGTACAAAACACTTAAAATAAGAAAATATTCTAACATAAATCCCTCTTGGTGAGAAAAATTATCTTGTCAGAAAGAAAACAAGAAAAATCTCCTTAATTTAAGATATTTAATCTTACTAAGATTTCAGTTTTTGCAGTGTGTTCATTTGAATTTCATAGATAGTGGAGACCCTGGAAGAGTTTTATGAGAGGAAAAATATATTTTCACTTAAAGCAGGAACAAAGTCATGAATCAGAAAAAGCTGTAGAGTTTTAATAAAACTGCAGATTAAGATTAAATCCTCTAGAGGGCGCCACATCTCCACCTCTGGACTGATTCCAACAGGAACAACTGGAAAAAACCAAGAAACGGTTCAGAGAGAAAAACTCACTGAGTAAACGCCCTGAGGATGAACTCTGACTCCTGCCTTTGTCTCCGACTATGGAGGAATTCAAAGGTGCTAAACTCATGAATTAAGAGACGATACACAAAACTCCATTCTCTCCGGCTCACTGACAACCAGGAAGACATTTAATGCACATCTGTGGAATCACATATTACATTTTCATCATCTCATTTTCAAAGTCTCAGAATCCAAAATGTCTTCCCTTCTGTTTCTGGCTTCGAGCATTTATACCGTTTTCAGTCTGCTATTGTGTATTGGAAACCGTCTGACCAATGGCGTTCTGAATCTTGCTTCTGGCTCTGTTTTACATTGAGTGTGTGTTGGAAGTTCCGAGAATTCTGGGCCGACCTCGTGGAAGTTAAATCTGCTCCCTCAGAGACAATAGTCAATTTGTTAGTTCTTATCTGTCCAAACAGAGACTCTGGGTGCGTTCACACTGCAGCCTGAAGTGACCCAATTCCAATTTTTTGCCAATTCCGATTTTTTTTGCCGGGGCCGTTCACACTGCCAGTAAATGCGACCTGTATGCGTTCTGCAGTGTGAACGGGCAAATGACCTGAAAGTGTGCCGCATGCGCAGTAGAGGGCGCAATGACTATCTGTGATGTGAAGTGAATCAAACAAAAATTTATTCACTCTTCAAATTCACTTTGTTTAGTCAAAAAGTTGTTTCTCCGGTCATTAATTATGTTATACTGCTGTTGACCGTTTGTCTTAACCATAGCAACCAAGTGACGCCTCGTCCCCTTTTTCTGTTGCTGTCTTTTACTGCGATATGTATTATGGTCAGATCTGTGATGTATATATACGTATTGTAGTTATAAAATGTATTTTAAGCAAATGTATTTATATACCGGGTGTAATGGACAAATATTGCGATGTTTTGTATTTAACCTATAATGTGTATTTTGAATTTTACAAATTTTAACTGCTCCTCCGGAACCATGTATTTTATGTAATGTGAAGGGGCAGAAGCTGGTGAAATAACCAACTTAATTTCCTCTCTTGTTAGAATAAATACGTTGAACCTGAGTGCATCTGTCGTAAGGTTGACCTGAGACGAACATAAAACATAGAAATGGATGGAAACATGGATGGAAATGGAACATATTTAGCGATCTTCCAATTATTGTCCAACCGCAGGCATCTTAATAACATACTCCTCTTAAGAAGATCGAAAAGAAAGAGAGCCAGAATTTTGGCCATGGCATTTTGTGGGGCAGTGGCAGCTACATCGGTTCAGCGCAATGTGTGGACTCGGACTCGAAGTCAGGAGTGGTGGGAAACAGAAGTAATTGGCTTTGACGACATCAATTTCATTCAAAATTTTAGAGTGTCAAGAGAAACATTTATGTACATATGTGAGTGTCTCTCTTTGACACTCACACGTGCAGCCACACAACTTCGGCAACCCATGCCAGTGGGAAAAAGGGTTGCAGTGGGACTGTATTGGCTTGCAACAGGTGCGTGCTATCGCACTATAAGCAACCTTTTCGGTATTGCGAGGTCCACCGTCTGTTCCATAGTCCACGAATTCTGCAAAGCAGTTCGTCATGTACTCATGCCGGAGTACATTAAAATGCCCCATGGAGCTGCTCTGCAGGAGGTGATCGCAGGCTTCAAAGAGAGATGGGGATTCCCGCAGTGCGGAGGAGCGATCGATGGCACCCATATCCCCATAGTTGCTCCCGAGACGAATCCCGGTGATTATTTCAACCGCAAGGGATGGCACTCAGTCATTCTACAGGGAATAGTGGATCATTGTCTTTGGTAATAAATATTGATATTTGCTAATTTTAAAAATATTTAGTTTATAAACTAAAAAATGTCTTCCAACAGCTTTTCCCACCAGTAAGTATTTGGTATTGTGTTAGTAATAGAAGTTAGTTATAGTGATAGAAAATTTTGATTTTTTTCAAAAAAATTTTTATTTTTGTTTACTGTAAAATTTTAGAATACTGAAGAGATAATGGGTGTTCGAGTGCCAATAACGCTGCTAGGTGATCCAGCCTACCCCCTTCGAAGATGGTTGTTGAAAGGACATGCAGATACCGGAACTTTAACAACAGATCAACGCTACTTCAATGAGCGCCACAGCAGAGCAAGGATGGTTGTAGAATGTGCATTTGGCAAACTCAAGAGTCGATGGAGATGTCTAAGCAAACGGCTTGATGTGGAGATCTCTGCTGTCAACACTGTCATCAGTGCATGTTGCACACTTCATAATATTTGTGAATTACACAGTGAGACCTACTTAGAATCTGCACCTGTCCTTCCCTTCGAAAGATTAGCAGAAGGAGGTTCTTTACCTGATATACAACCTGCAAGAGTCAGAGAAGCCCTCACTGAATTTTTTAGTAGGCAGCGTTGAATTAATAGCTGTATTTGTTGTTCAAGTGTTTTAACATGTTATCACATTTTTATTCACAAAGTTCAACTGTTTAGCATGTTATCATATTTTTATTTATAGTGTTTTAAGTGTTTTACATGTAACCACATCGTTGTTAAATAACAATATTACATTTTCAATAATCTTATTTCTTTTTCATAGAAGAAAAACCTGTGCCTCTGAGTATAAATTCTGAACCACCTTTTTAAAAAAAAATAAAAATCATAAATATTTTTAAAATTTGTTTTTGAAAACAGAACAAAATATTTTACAAATATTGCTCATCTCAAAATTGCATTGCAACTGAGTAGCATTCAGTGAAAGTGCCTGCTTCAAAACAAATGTTCGTACTGTTCAAAAATACTTCAAGTTGGTTTAAATTTCATCCTCATCTTGAAACTGAAAGGGTGGAGAATAAGCTCGCATATCAGCTGGTGTCTGGAAAAAGGGCTGAGGGAGATTTTGAGCATGTGGATGAGCGTTGTTGAAGGGCAGTGGTGAACTTAAGTCTTGAAGATAGGACACAGCAATGGTGGGAGATGGTGCAGAAGTCATAGGAAACGGTGAGGAATGGTGAGCAGGATGCTGTCCTGGGCTGTAAGGCTGTGAGGGCGGCATTGGAGTATGGTAAAATGGTTGCTGTGGAAGGTGGTTTGATCTCTCCAAGAACTGTGATAACATCGTGAGCATTTTCAATTCATGCTCATGCTGAGCTGCTTGCATCTTCAACAAAAGATCGGCATCTTCACTTTTGAGGGCAGTACTGATCTTGTCAGCAAAACCCTCAAGAGTAGCCTCCAGCTTTGATTTTCTTTTTCTGTTCTTGGCAGAAGTAGCTGTATTAAGAGAAAGATCAGATAAACCATTACATGTTATCTTTTTTAATTACAGTTAGAAAACTTTAAAACTGCAAACAATTCAAACTATATTTATGGTAATACAAAATATATTTTAAGCACCCTTAACAAAATATTTCCTCAGTTTAGTTAGTAGAAGGTTTGTTTATAATTGGACAAAATAAATGGTGTCTTACAGCCAGTGGATGTGGAAGATGTACCGCTATTAAAGGCTGTATCTTCACTTCTTGTTGAAGAACTTTCCTCTGAGGTAGAGGCAGGTGTCCCATCACCTTTATAAACATAATATGTAAATACACATGAGATCATGATATGTAAAAAATGAATATATGTTACACCCTAGAAGTATTTAAATTATTATAGGTTATGGATAAAACAATCTTTTATTCATTTATTTAATATATCTTATTTGTCTTATTAATGTGATTGTTTAAGACATTCTGCCTAGTCTTTATTCAGGCACAGAAGTTTTACAGAATCTGAGCTGCGTGTTGCATCACTGTTTTTAAAAGATAAATAGCGTAAGTTGTAAAGTTGTAACCAGAAGAAGAAAGTTTGTAACAATTTTATTCTGTGAGTTAATACCCGGCTGCTTCAAACAGAAACATTCCAAAGGATAAAGCCCGGGGTAAATAAAATAGCAAAAACTGAAGTAGCATTCCTGTTTTTTCATGAGTGCAATATAGTCCTCTGTGTAAATATCTCACCTGAATCGGCGCTAGCGCTGCTAGCTGGACCAGCTGTATTAGCTGCAGGACTTGGGCTCATCTCCTCCTGCTCCTCTTCGGCACAGCAGCTATCCAGCAGGTCCGAAGGTTGAACGCTGGGCTTGTCTCCTAAAATGCGGTCCAAGTCGTTGTAAAATGGACAAGTAACACGTCCACTGCCGCTTCTTTTGTTTGAGTCTTTAGCCTCCTTATATTTTTTATGGAGGCTCTTCATTTTTCTTTGGCATTGGAGCCAGGAACGTCTATACCCACGCACGGTCATTTCTTGTGAAATGCTAGTGAAAACCGCCCGGTTCCAATAAGATCCCTCCAGTTTGGACTGGATAGACCTATCCCCCCATATATTTATTAGGTCAGATACCTCGCTTTCTCTCCACTGACTGCTTTCCGCATTATCATCCGCCATGGTTGTCATGCATACCAGGGTTGCCATGGTTGTTTTGTTTCTTCCTGCACTCAGAATAGTGGCGTTTGTCCTGGAAGTTAGGTCGCATTTGAATCGGATACGTATCGGATATGGGTCGCATTCTAAATAGAATCCGACCTGTGCTGTTCACACTTCCATGAAAAGATCGGATACAGGTCGCATTACGTCAAAAAAATCGGAATTGGGTCACATCAGGCTGCAGTGTGAACGCACCCTCTGGCTGAGTCCCTTGCCTGCCAGGAATGTCTCGTACAACACCTTATTTGGTGTTGAACCAGCACAACATAACACATTCCTTTTCAGTAAAACATATCTTAATGTGAATTAACACAACTTTTAACTATTAACATAATCGTATTCCTCAACATTTTCAATGGAGTAGGTGGGTGTGGAGGCACTTGAAAAAACATGCTTTATCTGTGGCATTTATTAAAATGGCACATTACTGATGTATTAATATTAAATACCATAGTTACACTTAATAATATTGTATTAGCCTCTAGGTAATGCATTTAGCAAGTACTTTTACTTTAACTTGGAGTTCATTTTTGTCTGTGTATTTGTACTTTTACTTAAGTAAATTTTTTGAGTACTTTCTCCACCACTGCTGGGAGGGTAGAGTTTCTTCTTGGCCTCGGCAGCCAGGGAGCCGATCTCGTTCAGCAGGACGCTGGTGGCCATGGTGCCCGGCCATAGCCAACAGCACGGCCGTGCTGCAGCGTGAGATCAGACGCCTGAAGGAGCCCAACATTTTTCCTTCAGAAAAGTACCTCAAGTACGGATCAGTAGAATAAGAGCTAGAAATGCCGAGAAAGATTGAAACTGATGAAAGAAATGGCAAAAAGGCACAAAAGAAATAGGTAAGGTCTGGAAATTATGCAAATTAGCTGAAATGAATAACTGAATTGTTTTGTGAACGCATGCAGGGTCACTCCTGTAACTATTGCAGACTTTATTTAATTGACTTTATTATTTAATATAATAAAGTAATTCTTAAAGTCTTTCTTTTGTAGAAGGAAGCTGCAACTGGTTGTTTATCTAAACATGATCATGAATAATACATTGTTTTCTATGTTCATTCCTCTCAGTAAGAACAACGGGTTTAGCTCAATCTTAAAAAAAACATCCCACGTTATTTAGTAGAATTCACCAAACTGGTCGCCAAAATCTGCTCTTAAGTAAAAACTGGCTGGATGTTTGTCGTCCTATTTGCTACAAATTGAGTCAACGTGAAAAGATAATTGATCAAAGATCAGCACTTTGTGTTGTACTTACCTTTTTTAAACCATATCTTTTATATAAAGACAGTAAAAAAATTTTGAACCATTATTTATAAATGTTTTAAAACTCTATTCTTGAGCCCACAAAATTACTTCAAGGGCCACAAATGGCCCCCAGACCACATTTTGGCCACCATTGGATTTATGGAAACTTCATAATTGCTGCTTTGATCATCAGATTTGGCTTGTTCTTAGAAACTTAATTCCACCCCACCCTCTCTTTTGGCTGACGCTTTCTGATTGGTCCACACCCCTTTGGATGGAGCAATCACCCATTTGGGTTGGTGGAGGTTAAGGTGTGGATCATGTGGTTAGGTATGCAGTCTCTCTGTATACCTGCTAACTACATTAGTTTAACTTTCTATTTGAAACTATACATTTAAATCTGTTCTGAGTCATCTGCGGTTTATTAGAACAACATAATTTGCATATTGCCATCTTCTTAAAATGATCAATCATATTTTGCCAAGTGTTTTTTGTTTCATTTTAAATGTAAGTCAGCAAAGTCACTGACAAAAAACCCTAAAGAAACAAACAAAAACAGGTGGTGCTTTTCTTTTTTTTTTCAAAATCACTTTAGGCCAAAAAGGACTAATTATTCAGATATTCTTCTTGTGCATGCATGAGCTTTCTCGGGGTACTCTACTTCCTCTCAGTTCAAAAACGTCCATGTTGGTCTTGGCTAAATGGTAAAAATGACACTTTGATCATTTTCTTGCACATTGACCTGGGGATGTTTGCATCACATGTCTGTTTGTTAACCTTGTAAGCTGAAGATTTCTCAAATTTCTGGTAATTAGACCATTAAGAACCAGTTGCTGTTGTCTGAACCACATTGATCTCCACAAATGAAATGCTCAGCGTTAGACCTTATCCTGTTCTGCAACCCTAATTCCACATTGCCCACATTATGTTTTTTTCTTTTCTTGGCTTTACTGTAAATGAACATGACACAGTAAAATAGATAAATTCAGATAAATTCCAGTTATCTGTTCCCAGATTTACACTTATTTACAATCGGATTCAGTATATAGGAGGTCACAGCTAATCTTGACTCTGATTCGGTGTCTAGGAGACTGTTTCTAAAAATAGAGGAGCGGCGTGAGAATCAGACTGTGTTGAGATGCTTATCAAGGTCAAGTACAATCACATGCTTTCACATATTACATTCTTATATTTTCACACAAAGACCTTTGTATTTGTAACAGATACAGAAACTGAACCATCTTCAGACTCCCATCTTCAAGGAAATATAAACTTAGTTGACGTAAAACATTGGATGACCACTGGGCGTGTTCTTAGAGTATAAGCAACGAATCATCCCGTTTGTGATCAAATGCTGTATAGACTCGGTCATCTGTGAGGGTAAGTGTCTCCTTTTTTTAGCGCTAAAAAATTTAAAAAGGTAAGTCTGATTGCTTTGTGTTTGATTTGTGGCTGATTTTCTGCTCCGTGTGTTGGCACATTTTTGGTCCATCGATGTTGAAGTAGTCCCTTTCAACAATGGTGTCTAGGAGACTGTTTCTAAAAATAGAGGAGCAGCGTGAGGACCAGACTGCTTCTGTTAATCAGAGGGGGAGGAAAAAAAAAAAACCCAATCCAATATTTTTTATATGAGCCAATCATGTCAGACCCAACTTTCACCCACAGCGTTTATATCTTAAAGTTTGCAGTGCAGACTGGAGGACACATACTGATTCAGTCAGTGGTGATATTATTATTAATATTAATAGATCAGTGGAGGGACAATTGTTGCCAAGACCAAAGCCCCTCTTGGCTGATGGATAAAGAATCTTTCTGGACAGAAGTTCATAAGGTCAACAAAATGTTAAAGAGAGACAGAAAATGGATATGGGGAGAATGGACCTTACCACAGGGTCTGCGTTTCATTGGCTAATGCCCATTTTACGTCACTGCGCAGCTATCACGTGCCCTACCGTCTCACAAACTCATGTTAATGTACATTGTGGGCTACCAGACCGACAAAGTTTTTGCGTCAGGACTCGGGAAAAAAAATGATTCTCTGTCAGTGGGGTATCTGTACAGGCGATGTCAGGTATCCTGATCGTGTTTGTGGAACTAAAATTCACAGATTTCCAAAATCTTAAACGGAAAACCTTGCTTGGATTAAAGTTTTTGCACGACCGCATTTGCAGCTCAACCGTTGTAGGATCAATAAGAACAAAGGATTGTCTGCTGGCGTAAGTATTATTGCTTTGCTTTCTTTGTGTTTAGTGAATGAAAAGAAGAGTCAATAATAAACACATCCATTATAAAAACCTTTTAGCCAAGTACAGCATAATGGCAGTACCAATACAACTTCTACATCCTGAAGCCTGTCTGTTACAGCCTTACGTTAGCAGAACAGATCAATATGCAATGTGTACCGTATCTGACATACATTAAAGATTTTATTTCACCTGACAAGGCTTTTTACTAAACTGTAATCGTGTTAGCCACGCTAGCACCGAGTATCAGGCCTAGGCACACTGAAACATTTGCAAACAACAGAAATCAGTCAATTCAAAAGTAACCCTCTAAACCAGTGTTTCTCAACCTTTTTCGGGCCAGCGCCCCCCTAGCCTTTATCCATGTCCCTCACCGCCCCCCACCAAAGAATTTGTAGGCTACTTTGCACTGACAATTATTCGGCGAACCGATTATGTTCCCTGTACATTTCAGCGCCTTACGCTCCTTCACCTCGCGCACATAACGGGGTAAATATAGTGAGTTCTGCCCTAAACGTATCTGCGTCTGGAGGAGGTTTGGGGGAGGCGAGCGTATGTTTCTACGCTCCTTAGTGGGGGGCGCCGATTTATGTTTTCGCATCCACCTGAATAATGTGTAGTCGCGCCCCTACCTATGACATTTCAACAATATTATTTTACCTTTTATCTGGAAATAGTGTCTGTTTATTCTTGCCATACAGTCTCTGTATTAATTATTGCTCTAAAGGTCTTGTCATACCAGTTTATTCCTCCGTATTTACTTTAGTTTCTTAGTTTATTATAGAATTTGTTCTTCATTCATTTCCATTTAGTTTCCTTTGATTAGTTTTATCCTCTCTTGGTTTATTGCTATGTCCACTTTAGTTTCTTTCCTGTTGCTACATTTATTTTATAATTATTGACCATCAGTAATTTTCACTCATCACCTGCTGCGACGCCTAATCGTCCACATCATGTGTTGATTTTCACTGTTCAGCGTCGGATTCTCTGTTTTTATGCCATAATTCACATCTAGTTGGTCGCTCCGTTTTGCCCGCTTCTCCTGTTTCAGAATTTTGTGCAATGTGCGCATAGTTTTTTTTTTAACTCCCTAAGGTGCAGGGCGGTCGGGAAGCATATTGATGGGGAAAAGGCAGACCGACATAAACCTTTAAAACAACAGAAACAATTTCTGCATTCTGATTATTGAAATTTAAAGTGCTGTGTTGTTCTATCACCCCCGTTTCATACCGGACCACTTACAGCACCGTGTTAACGCTATAAAATGAACGCTCTCTATCGTGGTATCACCCATGGAGGGATTTCTTTTTTCTTTATTTAAATGGGTTCATTTTTCAGAGGGATAAACAGAGAGAGTATTGTGATTTTAGTAATTATATGTTTATAAGAGCGATTTTCTGTTGTCCTTCCATGGCGGCTTTCAAACGGAAATAAAACAATTTTAATATAAATTTCTGCTTTGACATGATCACAGAACTGCCAGAACATGTAGCCTACATAAATACCAGACAAAGTGAATCACAGCAGCGTCATCAGCCGGTGTAACGCTGAACTGATGCGGAGCGGAGCTGCGCCATGAAGCTACAAACACTGAACAGAAGAGCTGCCATCGATACAGTTGCAGTCAGGCATGATTTAATGTGACTGCATTGCTCACAAGCAAAGCCTCGTGGGACTTAGTTTCTATGTCTAAACATGGCATATTTCCTTTCAACTGACTCTTTACACAGTATTTCTGAATCGATTAGTGTTGGATTTCTGCCGGATTTTCAAAAAATATCAGCCACAACAATGGACAAGGGAACAAAGAAGTTCATATCATCTTGTTTGGAGACATCAAGGTGTTTGAGCCACGGGATGCCTCCAACATTGTGCGCGTCACAGCTAAATGCTACCGATCGATGAGAAAAACAGCAGATTCTCACACCCTCAGCATAAATATAGCTGTGGACAAGATCAATGATGCCTACTGTTCTTGTAAGGTAAGTCGGGCATTCATGGTTTAGAGTAGCGGTTCTCAACTTGGGCGGTACCGCCCCGAGGGGCGTTCTGAGGACGGCAGGGGCGCTGGCGGACAATTTTACAAATGGGGCTCTGGGATGCCTTTGGGGGCGTTTGGTCGAAGGTAAAATTACACCTTAAATGCACAACAACACCAGTTTAGACTTTGAGCAACTTGGTAAAATTGTATTGTGTAACGTAGGACTGTCGAGGGGCGTTTCTGGGCGGAGCTTGGTAAGGTCCATTATGTGACCTGAGAACTTGGCAGGACATAAAAGTTAAAACTCAACTGCTCAGAGTAGTTTGCAAAGTTTTTGTTTGTTTTACTAACTAAGCATTCTCTTGTTTGGTAAGAAAAGTGTGTTGTGATCATAACCAGCTTCTAATAGCTTCTGTCAATTTAAACACAAATTTGACACATGTACTCACTTAACAATTGTGTTCAAAGAAACTCTAGATTGAAAATGTTCTTAAACATATCAGCTAATGGAGGCACTCTGTCAGAAACGAAGAGGGTTACATACCTGGATAAAAGCTGCTGCCTTCAGAGTGAAGGTTGCTAAAAATCAGATTTTGAGTTACCTCTGTCATTGGCTCCGCCCCCCGCCCTTTCCAAACTCTACTCCACTTGTGGGAATACAACTTGAGGGCCAATCACAAGTTAAGACACACATATAAACCAATGAAGGCAGAGATCTCCTGTAAACAGACCCATGATTAACTTTGATGGATCTAATATCACTGTCTGGTTTGACCTTCACATTTACACATGATCTCTTCCTCTCTCCTTCAGTTGCCTCAAACTCTCCTGCAGCTTCGAAATAAAAGACGACTTTCACACAAGTGAACTCTGACACTGAAGAAGATTTGGTGCATTTTTCCAACAACTCAAAACACTTTAGTGTATGTAATCATTGTTTCCATGTTCTTTTTACCTCAAGATGACATTTGCTGATCTTCTGTGTACGGAAAGCCAACAGTGCAAATAGTAAGTATTGCCCTTTGATAATTTTTTCTCATTTTGTCATATTGCAACCTCAACTTGTATTTAATGAAACTTTATGGTTAAGAAGTAGAAAATAAATGACGGATGCGCTATTTTCTTTAATTATCCATTACAAAAAAATTCAGGAAATGTCAGACTTTAGACAGAGCTTCCAGGGACAAGTTAAAGATTTTAAAGATATAACATTAACAGGACTTATTTACAGTGATAACATCAGAGAAACATATGAACAGTGATGTTTTTCTTTAGGTGGTTTCAGGAGATAATTTTTAAATAATATTGATCAGAAAAAATGTGTACAAAATTCTTAGCAATTCTAAACTAAAAGAAGACATGTTGTTTGTTAAGTTGAATAAAAGAGCTACATTTGCTAAAAGCCACTTCAAAAAAAGAGGAACATGCAAAAAAAACCCCCCAATAAACAGAAGCTCCTAACCATTCAGTTTGATCAGACTAAATTTACAAAATTAAAAATTAAATTACAGCTGATGTTTCATGTGACCATGAACTCAGAGATCATGAACTCAGAGGACTTTAAATGTCATATTTAAAGTCCTAGACAGGATTAAGCTCATTCCACCTCACATTATTTTAAAGTTATTGAAACATTTGTTAAGGAAATTCATTATTTTTGGATGAGACCATCAAAATACTCTCCTAAAAAAATTCTAAGCTTTCCATCATGTTATGTTATTTCGTCATGAAAAACATACCTGGAATGTTGCCTTGATTCTCTCATGCATATTTGAGAAATCCTTTAATCTCCATGGAAACCATTCAGCTGTGACAAAACGCCTGGGTGGACCAAGCCCTGCCTTCGAGGATGAAGCTCCTCCTCTGTGCTGCAGTTTTTAATTTTCTAAGTTTCCCCCTCACAGAGCAGCCTCTTCCTCTCCCTCCACTCAGCTCCTTCAGACTAGCCAGCAGCAATTGGCAAACACCTGAGCAAACATCGAGCTTATTGTAGGAGCTACTTCTCAGTCTAAAGTTGGTAAAAACATTGTTAGACGGTTACTAGAGAAGCCATGTCATGATAATTTCCTGAAGGTGGAGTTTCAGAAAGAGCCATGGTTTTTAAAGAGACAGAGACCCAGTTTAAAGCCTTTATATATCGAATTAAAATTTCTTTAAAGTCATAAATGCCATATACATCATTTTTACATGAACTGAAGGTAACGTAGTTACTTGATTGTGCTATAAAATGATTTGTGGTTAAAAATTACATAATACTGCTCCTTTAATTTCCTGAATATTCGAGTCACACAGAGAAACAATATTAAAATGTGATTAATTAATGCAAAAATGGTTGTTTGATATAATATGAAGAAATAGCTGAACTTTGTGTTAAAGACAACAAAGACAAATCACAGAGTTACAGCAGAAACATTCTGGTGCTGATGTGTTTCTACACTTATAAAATTTTGAGAATATGGCAAGAAGTTGTTTCTGTGATACAGTACAATAACTAGATAAATACCTCAGATCTCCATAAAACAAGACGCATTGTCTACTGAGTTTCCCCTACTACACCTGCTGACTACCTGTGTGACATAAAAGCACCAGTTTTATTTAAAAGGTGGTGCTGTGAGCTGAGAGGTGTGAATCTGTGCAGTAGATGCAGGTTTCTGGTGTAAAATTAACCTGGAGGGACTCGAGGTTCGATCTTCAGAGAGAGCTCATACAGAGTATCTTCATCCATTACTACGGTCTTATCCAGCAGGAACTGAGTTACCTGGACATTAAGTAAAAACTGCTTGAAGAAATAATTGTATTTTTTTTAAATAAATAAACGATTATTAAAAAAGGCAAACCTTGGATTGGTGCTCTATCCTGTAAGGAGCCTGCTGAAACTGACGAATTTCCTGGATGATATGAGAGATCTGTAGGAGAAGAGATAGCAACAAAAAAGAGCTTTTGAATACCATTAAATCTTGATTTATAAAAACCATGATACATTTTTATAAAAATGCACAGAAAATAACATTTTCTTAAACAGAAAAGTATTAGGTGTAAAAATAGATTGACATTTTTAAAAAAGTTTTTCCATTCATCTTAATTTTTCAATAACTAGAACCTCCAGCGCAAATCTTGTAGACACAAATAAGAAAAGAATCGACTGGGCATGTCTTATGAAAACCTTTTTATGCTTTGTGTCCATAATCATTTACTGATCCATTTTGTTTTTGTTTATTAGTGAATAGATGAAATTAGAAAAGGCACAAAAGTTTGTTTTAAAAAGGCGTTACAATAAGAATATAATGTTTTTGTTGCCCCTCGCTAAATCTAAGACATAATTTGTGTTGATTCGGCAATTTTCATTGTTCTACCATATCCCCAAAAAACATTCATAGACACCCTACTTTTAATTTTAGAGAGTATAAACCTCTCTAAAATTATGGTAGTAATTTTTTTTATCTTCAGAAAATAAGCTGGCCCTTCATAAAATGTATTGACAATAAAAGCCAAACTGAGTTGTGTTTTGGGCTGTAAGACATAAAGTCTCACCATTCTCATCTTGGAGAAGTTGACCAGTCCGTCCTCGGTGAAGTTGGGCGTTCCCTCCTCGATGAAGGCCAGGTCAGTCAGGTACATGCCGAGGTACGGCACACACGGAGGGTTGCAGCTGCGCACAAGGAGGTAAAAATGATCTCATCGTGGTGTCAGCATCATTCTGTAGGGCAGAGCGTGAATGTCTGTGACTGTCGCTACTTTTTCAGCATCTCTCTGAGATTTTTGAACCTTCCCTCTGATGATACGATCTTCTGAAGCCGGTCCATCAGCGCCTTGGTCTGAAAAATAAAAAAAAACAAAAGATAAATCGTAATGTTGGAGGTTTTCTGTGTGTGTAAGGTAATGTTAGTACTGCGAGCTGATTCAGCTAAACTTGTTTGCAAACTTTAGCCCATGTTTTCTTCAGCCTGTAGATGGCGCTGCGGTTGAGAGCAGAGGTGATCTCCAGCACGCCGTTGTAGTTGTTGAGGCAGCGACAGATGTCGGCCACAGCCAGCCACTTCTCTATGGATCCGGCCCGAGAGCCCACGTCGCTGTGGGTCATGATCTGAGACACCACCAGGTTACTCATCTGAGGAGATTTCACAAGACAGAACAATCTGATCTGCTAAAACTGTTATCCACTAAAATTTGATAAATTTTTACCATCATGTTGGTCTGATTCACAAAGCAAGAAGCAGTAATTGTATAATATAAATCCCCCCAGTGTTTGTTGTTTAAAATAAATCAAAGCCACATGTGCCAAACTCCAGGCCCGTGGCCCAAATTCTGAATGCTGCAGGTATTTCTTTGGTCCTCTAGATGGCATGGAAAAGTTTTGGAACTTTTCCATGTCATGGTTCCCCCAAACAGCTTTAACCTTTGACCTGGAAACCCTTTTCAAACCTGCAGCAAATGTGGCAAAATATATAAACTCTAACTTGAAGAATGTTTTTCTCACTTTTATTCACAATTCTATATATCACAATAAGAACTAAATCAAAAAATCGCGTGATAAATTAAAACAAGCTCAATAACCATTTGCATGATTAGTTGTTTTGTGTCTTTTCTCTTTCTACCAAAAACTGGATGACAAAAGTCTTCAGTTTGGTGTTTTTGTCTCAAACAGAACTTTTTTTTGAAGGACAATTTTGTTTACAGATATTTCAGGATTCATTCTATTTGTTATTTATGGTGTTTTGTTTATTTGTTTTGGATATTAAAATGTCTTCCAGTTCCAGTGTTAAATGTTCATTATAGTTTAAAGTTTGAAACGGCAGCTTATGGTGAGTTTTCTACGAGGGTTTCTTACATCATTAAAGTGCTGGCTGGTCTTCATGATGTATGGAGTCCTTTCAGTCTTGTCCACCTTCATCCAGCCCTGACCCAAAAACTCCCTGAGTGGACAAACAAAGGGAGATGGTCAGTCATTCTGAAAGGTGATCCTTTAATGTTTTCACATGATACATTTTATATATATATATATATATATATACCAATGCAACCAACACAACAAATACAAAATTAAAATATTAGTGTTTATTTTGTATTGGTTTTTCAGCATATATAATTTTCTGTTTGCAAATGCAGCGG
Source organism: Poecilia reticulata (assembly GCF_904066995.2). Taxonomy (NCBI): domain Eukaryota; kingdom Metazoa; phylum Chordata; class Actinopteri; order Cyprinodontiformes; family Poeciliidae; genus Poecilia; species Poecilia reticulata. Next base: position 50,164 of record NW_027675164.1, on the reverse strand, counting down.
CTGGAAACCTATTTTGAGTAGCTCAAACATAGATGTGCACGTTTATTGTGAAAGCAGCAGGTAAATGGGTGTACCATAATGTCTGGAGATACCGCGCACTTGTATATCGTGTGCTGTGCCGGCTGGAAGCAGAGCCTGCTAGCTTTACCACGGTGCTCCACCACCAGTCTGTACGTCACCAATAAAATGGTTAAAAACATTTAATCTATGAACTGATTTTCCATAATTTATTCTATATATTTAATGTACTGTGTTTTTATTGTCACCAACTGTGTGTGTAACGTGTTTCGTGTACTGAGGAGCGATCAGAAACGCCATACACATTAGACGTGAAGCAGGAAGTTCTCGTGCCTCATCGCTCATGAACCCAGATATTGTAACTCAACAACTGCAGAGTAAGAGACAGTAACAGGGAGCTAGCCATGTAGCTGCGCTGGTACAGAGAGCGAGAAAGATGTGGTTTTGAGTTGTACTTTAACGGTTTCTCCCTTTGCTGTTAAGCACAGCACAAAATTAATAATATCTACATGTTTAAGTTTGATTGACATAACGGAATTATTCTGCGGAGGCGGCACAGCTACGGATGGCATGTAAAGGAAGAGTCTTTATGCCCTCCAGTATTGTACGGATGCGCATAATTTCCTTACGTAAACAATAACATCCAGGGGTGTAGATTTGTAAATCCAATTATAATTAAGTCGGAGCCTCGCCAGCTTTAAAGATCATTGCACAAAATGTTTTTTGCAGCTTTGCATGCAACAATTAAACATTTTTTGTGTGTGATTATCATATTATGATCATTTTTTAATGTTTGTGATGGTAAACCATACATGGATTTAGTTTATCTAAAATAGCCAAATTAGTTTTGTAAAGCAAGAGATGGTTAATGTCTAAATTGTTTATATTCATAAAGGTATGTTAATGATTTATATTTATATTTTTATATTCATAAAGGTATTAATGAACTGCCTTGCTGTACAAACATTAGCATTTTTCCGCCCTTGTCTATATGCTTCAAACGGTTTTCGGATTGCTGTTACAGATCCTGAACACAAAGGAGATGTTTGGACTGATTTGCTCATATAAACTAACTACTTCAAACAGTTAGAATTCAATCTCTCCCTTTGTGTCTCACTCACATGATGGTTGAGCTGCTCTTTAGAACTACAATGACTGAAGGTCAGAACTACAACATGGCAGAGCTCTTAGATACCACAAATTAGGGCTGAGCTGGCATTTAGACCTAATTGCTGTTTTGGGCATTATATAGCTGGACTGTTACACATTGGAATAATGTGGCCATTAATCCAATGTGTATCAAAATGAAGCTTACTGAAATTTCAAAATAAAAGCCTTGACATTTTTCACATCAAGTATTTCCTCTTCTGTGCTTTATGTGACTGGTTTAAACAAACTACTGTTACACATTGAATTGGTGAGGTAGTTAAAAAGAAGCTAACTGAAAGTTTCAAAATAAAAGTATGCATATTCCTCTCGTGTTAGTGCACCGCCATAGGCGGAGCAATAATATTAGGTTATTATTAATATATTAAGTTTTTAACCTTTTTTTACCTCAGGATAGTGAACTGCCTTGTGCAGCAACACAGTTTATTAACATTAGCACAAATATTAGCATTTCACCCCCTTGATTATATGCTGCAAATGGTTTTCGGAACAGTCTTACAGATCCTGAACAGGAAGGAGATGTTCGGACTGCTTTGTTCAGAAAAACTAACTGCTACAAACAGATAGAATTCTGTGTCTCACTCACACTAGTTGAGCTGCTCTTTAGAACTACAATAATTGAAGGTCAGAACTACAACATGTCGGAACTCTCAAATAGCACACATTAGGGATGAGCTGGAATGTAGATCTGCTTGCTGTATGGGGTATTATATAGCTGGATTAACCAAACCACAGTTGCACATTAGATTAGTGCAGCATTTTAAAATGAAGCTCACTGAAAATTTCATAATAAAACCTTGAAATCTTTTACATCAGGCAATTGCTCTTTTGGGCATTATGGGACTGGTTTAAACAAACCACAGTTACACATTTAATTAGTATGATCATTCAAATAAAGGCTGGCTTTCAAATAAAAGCCAGCCTATTCCTCTTACATCAGTGCAATGCCGTAGGCGGCCCAATAATATTTACTTTTTTTTTTTCCTCAAGATATTGGCAAAAAAGGTAGCACTTCACTGCCCCCTAGTGCACTGCCTTGCGCAGCACACACACAGCAGTTGGCTGAGAGTCTAGCATATGCAAAGGTGCTTCAGCAGACCCACATGGATTCTCAGTCATTGGATGAAAAACAATGACATCAGAGTTCATCATTGACATGTGATTGGTTGGTTGATGTGTGCCCATTGGATAGCACTTATGTCTTTATAAATAAACCCCGCACCAAACATTAATATTTCTAATGCTGTATTTAAAAAATCTATATAAAAATAAATGCATTAAAATATATTCATTTGATATTGCTTATATGCAACATGTTCATATATGAGGAACATAAAACAGACTAAGAATTTTTTTTTCTTTATTTCATTTCATTTTTTATTGTTTACACACAAAATAAGACATAAATGCTTGTCCAATTCTGGACCATCTGGCAGTGTATTTTTGTCGAAACATGATCAAACAAGCTGCGTTCAGGACAGGCCCAACATCTCTCCTGTAGCGTGGACCTGACGTCTCTTCCTGTAATGTAGTCCTGATGTCAATGAGCTCCTGGTTGGAGGAACTTGGGGTCCATCCTGACATCAGCTATGAGTCGGTGCCACCTGGGAATCCTCCCAGGTGGCATTCTGGAAGGATTCCTAGAATGCCACCTCCTCTGCTGCCAGTACTCTCTGCCTTCTTCCATCAGATGTCAATACAGAACAGACAATCATTATGATCTATAGGCATCTTTTAGTCATTATGAAACTACAGTGAAATTGTTTGGCAACTTCCAGCTTAGTATGCACACATAAGACATTAAAACAAACAAAAAAACACATTAATACATTCTTACAAAAATAAAAACTTAATGAAAAGAGAAAACACTTGGAAACAATTGGAAGAAAAAGAATTAAAAGTTGGTAATAAATAGTAAAACATAGTTCAACAAACTGAGGCTGATAATTTTCTTTGATGGATTTTAATAAATCACAGAACTTTAATCATTCAAGGAATCGTGACATCTCTAGATTAGCAGTAAATCTTACCTGCTTCTTTCTTTAGCTACATCTGGATGACTGGCAGTAGGTCCTGGATGCAGCTGGAAAACATTTTTGTGCATTGTCAATACATAGCATAATTACATTATTTACATAAACAATATTGAAGCATAAAATATAATCAATATTATAAAATAGTAGATACTCACACAGTTGCATCTCTGTCCTCATCACGATATCAGAACGTTCCTGAAGAGTCTGATTGACACAAATGTGACTCTCATTCAGTGGAGTCTGTGGAAATAAATTTAAAATTAAAGAAATATTGTAGCAAATATATCTCTTTCTTTAAAATACATACGTAAATAAATTAAAATTATTCTCAACCAGCCATTATACAGTCGGAAATCAACGCAGTGATTAATTATACATACCGGCTTCATGGCTCCGTCCTTATATCCGTCCTTCGTCTGCCATTTTGTAGATCTCTACTGCTTACCACACTCTGCCTTGCTATACTGCGTTACAACTAAATAAATAAAATAATGGGAAGATCAGTTTTCCTTACAAATATGCGAGTGTTCACTATTCACTAAATGTGAAATCATAACGTACTGAATTTCTTTTCTTCCTGGTGGACTCCATCAGAGCTCCTCTGCACCGTGGTCTGAGGTCTGGCTGGTTCTGCTTGGCCATTTTTCAGGTCTGAAAAAATCAAAGAAGATGCGAGTATTTTTAAGAGTTCAGAACATCACATGTAATAGATTACAATACAAAATCTCACCCTACACTTGTTTCGGCATTAAGAAAACGACAGACCGCTTTCTGTAAGAAACTGGCCTCACTCGTGCTACTCATAAAAGCTTTCTTACCGTGAGTTCGGTCTTGTTGGACCGCCGCGGTGTCATCTGTTGTTTTCCGCCGGATCATTGCTTAATATCAAAACGATACTGAAGAGGTAACTCCGTGAAATAGGACTTTTTACACCATTTCACACAACGCACAGGTATTTTCGTTCATGTTGGCTGTAGGCAGTTAGCACTCGTTACCACCAGTGCAAATCTTCCTCTGGAGTTTAATGGCGGCTGCTTGACCGACTATGAAAGCGCATTACTGCCACCAACTGGACTGGAGTGTTAAATGAAAGTTGACAGAAAAAAATACATTCCAAAAGTTATTTTTTCAAAAGTTAGGTGACAGTATATTTTATTTTTATTATAATTAATTGCTAAAATGTTTTAGATGTATATGTTTATTTACTCAATTCTACTTTGAGCTGTCTCCTTTTTAGTTTATACAGAATATGATTCATCCGTGAGTTATATTTAGTGCTTAACTAACAAAACTTTGACAAAAGAATACAAATGTTTATACTCTATCAGAAGGTATCACACACTTTCAACCATTTTGTTCTTCAATTTAAACTTGAGAGTTAAGCAACTGAATACTGATTAATCTGTAGTTTCTTAAGTCCTGTATTGTGATGTGGAATGACCACTACCACTCCAATATAGCATGACTGGGTCTTTAAAGCAATCAGTGAACATTAACATTGGTTTGAATATTATTCACAGAAATACTTTATGTACAATGAACCACTCTGGAACATAGTTTTTATTGTTATTTTGATTAAGTTGTGCAAGTCCTCCCATCACAAGATAAATCTTCAGAGGAATGTCAAAATAAGATCACATTTCACAAAAGTCTATTGTATGTAATCATGCATGTTCTTCTTTTATATCATCAATTCAACCAAAACTAAGTTTGTCATTACTCCTAACACATGTAATATAGATTTTAATGGATAAGATAGATTGTTTTAATATTCTTTCTCCAAACATACTTCTTTATGGTGAACAGAAGGTAAAAAAGGATTAGCTACAAAATTAATAAGTGTCAAAAGGCGGTGCACAACAGTTGATTTGCATGGCACTCAGCAACTTCATTTGCTGCCATGTAAAACCTCAATAAAATTAATTGAAGTCTGTTTTAGAAATGTAAAAAATTGTAAATAAAGGTGGTCTGCTGCTATTTTAAGGTAATCTTCTTTTAGATTATTATTACTTACTGTTTTATGTGAGTTATTTTACCTGTTGTAGCTGCTGTTATTTCTGTAATGCTTGGATAGAGTTGGACAGATTTTATCCAAACAAAAACCTCCTGGGACCGATTGATAGTACAGTAGTGGCCACAGTATGACTGTGTACTCATACTGTGTACAGTATGACTGTGTACAGTATGACAGTGAGTACACAGTATCACTGTAACAAACAAACTCACACTGACAGTATCACTGTGTACTCACTCATAGGGAATGCTCCTGAAAACGATGTGATCCAGCAGCGTGATCTGCTCTGCCATCTCCATGGCTGAGAGGGATTCGAAACACTCGGCTTTAGGACTCTCCGCCTTGTTCACACACAGACACACATCAGCTTACTGTGTGGGAACCGCAGCATAAAGATTGCTAACAACTTTAAATTTACAGGAAGGATCACTTCCTGGTGGACGTTTAACAGGGAAAGAGAGAGAATTATCCTTACAACAATGAAATGCAGAAGTGGGCAGCTTTTCTGTTTCATTATAACAAGAGAAGTCATTTCAAACTTTGTTTCATTGAACGCATTCAGTGAAGCGTTTCACATAAACTCACACTGACCATCTGCAGTAGGTCTTCTATCTTAAGCTGAGTGTCGTCTGGTTCATTCTGACAAATGGCACTGCAAAGCAAACCGCAGTGTCACTTTGAAGATACATCAAGGAAAATTTTAAATATCTAACATTTGACAGCAAAGTAATTACAACAAATGTGTAAAAGAAACCTCTGACATTATGAAGAGGTTTGCCAGTAAATAGTATGCACCTTAAAATGTTGGTTGCTGCTTTTCTTTCTTGGGGCAGAAGATCTGGGTTTCGCAGCACCTCCTCCAGCAGATTGATCACTCCTGTCTTCAGCTCACCGTTCAAGTCAAAGTCCTGACAGAGACACAGAGACACCACATACTGCTTCGGAATGACAGCCAGTTTAAAATCCATCAAGAAAGAAGGAACGTGGTGAGCAAATCTGGTAGAAAAACTAATGAAAAAGTGCAAAAACTATTAAGACAAGTGCGTTGCAACAGAAGCATTAATAACTCACACATACAAAACACTTGTTGGAATTACACAGTTTTACTTTAATCTTATTGCAATGACATGATATTAATATTACTCAGATTCATGCTGTGCTACGCAGACACTCTGTTCTCATGAAGGTTGACTCTCCTCTAAAATTACTTTTTTAAAATAAGTTCTGATAACAATTTCACCATTTGGGATCACTCAGGGATGGTGCATCAAACATTTAGTCAAGGATAAATTTAGCTAGATCATGGACAAACTTCCAGAAAACTGCAAAACAGCTGAAACACTGGGTTCCTTTAAAGCCACCTGTTTAGAGATGCTTTTGAATCATCATAAATGGAGAATTGACCAATATATTTGATGAGTATGGATGACTTTAACAATCAAAATGATTGTTATTGGTTTTGTTTTTCACAGTTGTGTTTATGATTTTTTTTTAAAGTTATCACAATGAAAAGCACTTTGCTGCTGAAATCCGCTACATGATTGATTGATATCATGGCAATAGTTGCTTTGTCCTGATTCAGTTGCACAATGAGAGTCTTACACCTTTCATCTCACTTACATCTTCTGTACTCAAAATGGTGGACATCAAAAGTGACACATCATAAATGTAACAAGACTTGATGTTTGTACAACTTTGTTAGTTGCAATTAACCAACTTGGACACCTCAACACTAGAAGAGCTTCACATTTAACTCATCAATATAGTGTTAGAAACCAAACCAAATTTGTATATTTTTCCATTCACTTTAATAATTTGTGACTGTGGAAGGTCAAAAACACCTCGTCCTCCTAAACCAAGAGCTGTTTTTCTTACCCAACCCAAACAAGTTTACCTTTCCAGGCAACATCAAGCTACAAAAATAGCTCCTTATATAATCTTAGTCAAAAATGATAGTTCTCTGAAGCTCCCTGGGATGAGGCTGACCTTTCTGCGTGCGTCCATGGTGGGAAGGACATGCAGTGCATAAAAGCACCTCTGTCACAGAGAGCAACAACAGAAGAAGAGACGCAGTGAGAGCAAAAGCAACCAGCAGCTTTTTTAGACATGCTCCTCAAAGGGGGGCTGTCTATTTCGGCTGTATGTGAAAAGCACTGAGGGACGTGTGGCATAATTGCAGCCATTTATGCCTCACCCTACAGGCCCTACCTTTGTTTTGCCACATTAGGAAACAAGGTAGAGTTAAGATGTTTGCAGTTTAATCAAAAGTTTTATTTAAAACTTTTGAATTCAGTCCATTTTGCCTTTTATATCTTTCCACAACATAATTTGCTGTTTGAAAATGTGAATGAGATGGAAGTGCAAAGTTAATAGCATTTTATTATGGATGTGCCAGCTCTCCTTTAGCTGCTAGTTGAGTAGCTAACCGCCTTTTCCCCACTAGCACAGCAAATACACCCCTTTACCCATTCTCTGTTTTTTCACTGAGGACACACCACAGCTTTCCTTGTTCTGTGGAAACTTTCACAAGAGAAAAGTAAGAGGTTGTGTCTGGCAGCTTAGGTAAAAGAATTTCAATATTGTTTGATTGTCTGTTTTAAGACTAACTTAAGCACCATAAATAATAATCCTTCAAACTGCTGTGACACAACCAGGCTGGTAGTCCTGTGGCATAAACAGTGTTTCATAAGGTTATAAAGAGTCATTTTAACACAAAAGTGATTTTACTGTGTTTTGCTGGAATTTTTCTTTCATTTCTTTTCCTCAAGCTACACAGAATCATCTTTAAAAATATGCTAAATATTCATTTTCTCAAAAACTAAATTCTAATTAAGCTAAAGGTAGCCATTATTGATTCACCTGTTTGATTTTGTAAGCTAGCTTAAAAAATCCCTTCTTCTCATAATTTTAATGTTGTTATTTATGGTGCTTAAGTTAGTCTTAAAATAGATTGAAACAGCAAAACACCAGATTCTGTTGGTTTGTATAAGTCACCATCTTGGGAGGGTAAACACACTCTAAAGCCGCCTTCTTGGTTTCCCAAATACTAACTAAGATCCATCATTGTAATAGCTGATAAATAGATTAAGAATCAATTGTCCAAAAGTTATTATTTATGGAAGCATTATTTTATCAAAATAATGTTTTATCTTTACTTCTGCCCTGTGCTGTGAACTGGTTGTTCTCAAATTGGTCTTAAACTAATCTCAAGACTAAGAGTACCAAATTAGAGCTTATTTGGTGTCCTCTCCAAAACAAACCTTCAAGCACAGCCTACATATTCATACTGGAGTACAATATTACTATAGCATTCTTTGAGTTATTTCATGTTTTATTACATATTTTGGTGTTACAATAATACAGTTCAAACTACTCTGAATGAGTCGAAAACTACCTTGACCAGTGTTTGGGCAGAAAAGATAGATTAATTTCATCAAACTAGGATGAAACTAAAATCATCCTAATCCTAGTGCTAACTCAAACAAATGCAGGTTTGACTAACTCTGATACAAGGAAAATCCCCCAAAACAAACGAGAGGTTATCTTGTTAATTATGTTTTTGCTAGGATGCATACATTACTATAGTCTGACTGTTCGAAACAAACTGTGGATATGGAAAGTGTTTCCTCTTTGACTCACCTGGGAGTGTTTAGAGACCCAGTGCCGCAGCACATTGAGGACTCTGTTGGTAGCAGCTTTGCAGATGATGAATTCCTTATCACATGTTTTCTCAAAGTTACTAAAACCTAGAAAAGCAACAAAAAAGAAAAAAATATCCAGATATAGTTAGCAAATACCTTTGTGAATATTGTTCTTTGGTTATGTGAAAATGACTTCAATCCAGACACACATATTGAAGAAAACTAAAAACATATTACTAAATTTTTCTAAATGTGATATTTTTAAAGTAATTACTATATAATAAAGGAAGTAAATTATGTTCTGTTTGTATTTCCTTTTTCATTGTAGCTTGCTTAAGGCTTCTAAGCCATCGATTTTAAAAACAAATGTGCTTTTAAAACAATAAAGGCTTCTTAGCTCATTAGAAATCTCCTTCACAGGCTGCCACTTCCTTCCTGTTATCTTTAAGTCATGGTTTTTCAATCTTTTTGAGTGAAGGTACATTGTTTTATTTGAAAAAATCACGAGGCACACTACCAACCAAAAATGTAAACAAAGATACTCTGTAGCCGCCTACATATGTAATTATTCTTATCAAAGTGTCTTGAATAGGAATCAAATGAACACAAAAATGTATTTTTATCACATTTTACATTATTTCAAATTGCACTTAACACGTCCACTTCAAAAATACACCTGTACAGTGAAACAACACTGTGGTGTTGTTTTACATTTAAAGAACTTGTAGAAAACGTCAAAGTGTTTTACAAACTAATCCACAAGCATCTTTTAGCCAGAGTACAGAAAATAATTTTATTCTGAATGAAGCAATAATATTTGGAAAACCTTTCACTTTATATTCACTGCTACAATATGAAGAGTTGCATGTACAAAATGTCAATATCTGTATATTTTACCCACCTGGTGTGAAACCTGTGAATGTTTGGATGAAAACAGCTGATTTCCTGGCAGAAATTCAAGAAAGACAAAGCTCTTCCTCTACAGTTCTCAATTTCTCTGTGGTTTTAGTTTTAATAGCAGCCTAGAGAAGCTCACTTCACACAGATATGTTGTGTGAAATGGACCCATGTTCTTTCCAACTACTGCTGAGCTTCACTATCTTTTCCATCACTGTCGTCACAGTCTTGCTAGATACAATGTTCTCACCGCTACCTGTAACATTCATGCATCACTAATTATCTTGTTTTAGTGTAAAATGCCTACTGCCATCTAGTGGTAATAAAATTACATGATTGCGCCGCTAGTCACTACTACAGCAGAGACACTTGAAGATGGCATTATTTGCAGATAATTCATTTTCAAAAAATATTTTAAGATCAATTACCATACTATAGAGCACACCATACTATAAACCGCTGGTATCTCTGCTGCTCTTGGTTTTCCATAAGGACCCAGCTGCATCCTAATATATCTGCTGGATATGGGGTTAGGGTAGAGCTGGAGGAGTGTGAGTGCTAACTGTTAGTGTCTTCCTACCTTTGTGGATGCTGTGCCTCAGCTTCCCACTAACGTCATCCTCTGCAGCCGGACTATGCTCTGGGGAGCTGGGGCCCTGGCTGAGGTCCAGTGGGGCCCTGGTAGAGGTGGGAGGAGGCGAGGACAGCCCGGAGATCTGTGGGAGGCTGGAGGAATGCATGGCAATGGGCAGGGGCGACGAGAAGCCGAACGGCAGCTGGTTGGAGCTAGGCGGGGGACAGGACATGGAGGAGCTGTGGCTGGAGGTTGGGAAGTTGGCAGCTAACAGCAGTGGGGTGGTGGACAGGTCCAGTGCCCCAACCTTCACGCCCACCGGCAAGCTAAGGGACAGCTTGTGGCAGTGCACCAGGGAGGAGGTGCCGGACGGAATGGAGATGGGAGGCGGGGAGGAGAACTTGCGGCAGAGTCTGCGGGATTTGTTGTTCAGCGGGTCGGATCCCCAGGCTCCCTGGTTGGTGGTGAAGAAAAACTCCAGAGACCTGAAAGAAACCAGAGTGGTCAGTCCACAGCCCTGACCAGGAGAACCCCTAATCATGACAACACTTCCTCTGAAGGAGTGTGCTATAGACCAGTGTTTTTCAACCACTGTGCCACGGCACACTAGTGTGCCGTGAGTGATCATCAGGTGTGCCGTGGAAATTATCCAATTTCACCTACGATACTGTATATTCGGACTATAAACCGCTACTTTTTTCCTAAGTTTTGAACCATGCGGCTTATAACCCAGTGCAGCTAAAAGAACACGCTAATTTTCATTTAGAACAACCATATACCAGCAGCAGGCACGACAGAGAAATGTTTTCAAACGCATATGATGCAGCTTTTAAGTTGAGGGTTGTCGATCTGGCACTACAGGAGGGAAATAGAGCCGCTGCTCGGCGTGAATAAAACCATGGTTCAGCTTTGGAGTCGGAGGGCTGCATCCTTAATATATCCAGCAGATTTATTAGGATGCAGCCCTCTGCTGGGTCCTTATGGAAAACCAAGAGCAGCAGAGATGCCAGCGGTTTATAGTATGGTGTGCTCTATAGTACGGTAATTAATCTTAAAATATTTTTTGAAAATGATTTATCTGCAAATAACGCCTTCTTCAAGTGTCTCTGCTGTAGTAGTGACTACAGTACTACTACTACTACAATCATGTAATTTTCTTACCACTAGATGGCAGTAGGTACGGAGCATTTTACATTAAAACGAGAATTAGTGATGCATGAATGCTACAGGTAATGGTGAGAGCATCTTATCTAGCAAGACTGACGACAGTTATGGAAATGACAGTGAAGCTCAGCAGTAGTTGGAAAGAACATGAGTCCATTTCTCACAATATATCTGTGTGAAGTGAGTGTAACCTGGTTGTAATTTTCTTATTATAATAACACAAAATGTCTTTTTTTTTGTTATTTTTCTTGTTCCTTATTTTACTGAAACACCTCTGTCATTGTTTTAACCGTGTTACTTTAAGATTGGAAGCCCCTCCCTTTTATTTCTTCTTCTGTGGTATTGTCTTTAAATTGCTTGCACCCCTTAGCCCCTCCCCTTTTGACATGTTGTCCTGTGGGAGAGGTGTGTGCTTTTTATTCTTCCATCTAAATACATTCAGTTTATTTGTAGATCTATTAAGTTAATTTTCGTTATATACTTTTGTTTGGTGTAGGAGTTGGAGCGGGCAGCCTTTATCACGATCTGTTTTGTCTTTGTATTCTCACCAGAAATATACCGAGAATCATCCGCTTGAAACATAAACTGTCACGGTCCATTAACTCAATAACCAGCACAACGGTTACATGAGCTTCTCGAGCCTGGCTACAATAAAAACCAAAAACAGAGCCTGAGAGCTGTGGAGGAAGAGCTTTGTCTTTCTTCAGTTTCTGCCAGGAAATCAACTGTTTTCATCCAAACATACACAAGTTTCACACCAGGTAGGTAAAATATACAGATATTTACATTTTGTACATGCAACTCTTCTTATTGTAACAGTGAATATGAAATGAAATGCTTCCCAAATATTATTGCTTCTTTTATAATAAGAAATGTTTCTGTATTCTGGCTAAAAGATGGTTGTGGATTAGTTGTAAAACACTTTGATGTTTCTACAACTTCTTTAAATTTAACACCACAGTGTTGTGGCTGTTCAGGTGTATTTTTAAAGTGGACATGTTAAGTGCAATTTGAAATAAGAAATGTAAAATGTGATAAAAATACATTTTTGTGTTTATTTGATTCCTATTCAAGACACTTTGATAAGAACGACTATACATGTAACAGAGGCATCTACAGAGTATCTATTTACATTTTAGGTTGGTGGTGTGCCTCTGAAATTTTTCAATTAAAACAATGTACCTTGACTCAAAAAAGGTTGAAATACACTGATTTAGACTGTCATGATGACTCTGTCATATACATAATATAACATTACCGGTACTGAACATGAAGGTGTTTGCATAAATATTTAACACTGTACTCATGAAATGGCATTCAGTAAATAATGACACTTTTAATGCAAATCTGCTTTAAATGTGTCAACTTATCATGAAATGTGTCATTATTCACCAAATAATGCAAAGTTGACACTTTTAGTTCAAAGTGGCATTAAAAGCCTTTACTTTGTATTTAAAGCGTCATTATTTACCGTAATGCACTTCATAACAACACTCATATATACTGATGAAGACTCCTTCATGTTTGTGACAGCGTCGTCATGTCAGTCTTATGCACACCACTTCAGATAAAGTGTTACCCAAATCACTCCCCCAAAACCTACTGATGGTATTTACTTGGACTGGTCCAAAGCCAGCTGTGTGATCTTGAGATTGAAGTCGGGACAGAGGGACATGACGGACAGACGGTCGTATGAGTGCTGCTGGATCCTGAGGCATGGCAGCAGTGTGAGAAAGATGAAGGAAGGGGAAGTGAAGAAGAAAAGATGGAGTGAATGACAGGATGAAGTGTTAGGCGTGAGGAGGACAGAGACACAGTGAGGACAGATGAACAGGGTCAGTGGGAGGAGCATCCTCAGTGTTTTTGAGTCCTGTATACCTCCCAGGAATGGAGGTGAAGGGTTTCTTATAGATGTCGGCCAGTTTGTTGAGGACCACGGTGGCCGTGGTGAAGATCCGGTAAGTGTGGAGGAAAGTGTTTAGGAAATCGATGGAGAGGAAGCGCAGGTCAGTGAGGCGCTCCATCAGCCGCTCCACGCTGGCGTATCTGATCTGAGGGACTTTACAGGAGTTGAGCGTCTTGCTGAAGCAAATGTCGACGTCGTCTTTATGCAGCCTGGCGTCGGACCTTGGAGGAAAAACAACAAATTTGGGTTAAATCCTTGTGTCTTTTATAGAAGACAAAGCTAGGACAGATTATTTCTTATTTTCCAGTTTGGACAATTCCTCTGTTTTATTATCAGGCACTGATTTAGAATAAGCAGCTCAGAATCATAAGTTTGTCTTAAAGAGACAGACATTTTTACTCAGAAAACATCTGAAAACCATGTATTATTTTACTTCAACTTCATGAATATTCAGCACTTTGTTTTGGTCGGTAACACTTTATTTGAAGGGGTGTGCATAAGACTGACATGACACTGTCATGAACATGACATAACATCATGAACATAAAGGAATCTTTATGGATGTTTATGACATGATTTTATCATGCAAAGTTGGCATTTTTAATGGACTTTCAATGCAACTTGTAAAGCAACTTTGCATTAAAAGTGTAATTTTCTGAATGACACTTCATGACAACTGTCATAAACATTCATAGACTCATTCATGTTCATGACAGATGATATGTCATGTTTTTGACAGTCATGTCAGTCTTATGCAAACCCCTTCAAATAAAGTGTTACCTTTTGGCCTATCAAATAATTCAAAATGACAAAATGTTGAAAAGTTGAAGGAACATGTAAAAGTGGTCATTTATCATATAGTTTATCATGATACATTTTTATCATAACTCTTATCATGATATGGATTTTGATTTATCATTGATAAATTCCAATTCATGTTAAAGAAAACTGTCTGTATTGTTAATTTTCTTCAATATTTGTTCAAAAATATCAATAAATATAAATACATTGAAAATAAGATTAAATGCAGTTATTGTGTGCAGTTTAGTGATACAAATAATATGTCTTTATGTGATTGGTTTCCTAAAGAAAAAGTGGGAATGTTTTTCTAGAGCAGTATTTGTGTTTGTGGGGTTGTAATTGCTGACACACAGTCATACTCATGCATTTACCTAAAAAGAAAGTAATAAATAATTCTTATAGTCACTTCTATTGTTTTCACAACAGTACCACGAAATATCATGATAAAGCTGTAAGTCTATATGACCCAGCCCAGAGCTTTGAAAAATTATTCAACTTCATTGTTTAAAATTTTCTTCTCATTGACCTAATAAATCCACCATGATGTGTTGATGTGAGATCTGTAAATCTGTCAAATGTAAGACTTTAGCACAGTCAGAATGAGATCATTTCCTCACTTGATCATATGGGGCACAGAAACTTTAGAGTTCTCCTCAAACACGTTGGTCATCAGGCCGTTACAGCGGATGTTATCGATGCACTGAAGTGGAAAGAACACACACATGCACACACCCACCCACACACACACACCCATCCACACACACACACACACACACACACACCACACACACACACCACACACACACACACACACACACACACGCACACACACACACACACACACACACACAAAAGAAAAGCAAGGATAAAGCTTTTTAGAAGACCAGCTGAAGTCTGCCATGACAGCCCTGAATTCATCTGAGTCAGTCTGTACCTGGCTGATGTCGCTGGTCCAGGCAGCCTTCTCCTGGCGGGAAGGAGCCAGGAGAACAACGGAGAAACTCTGACCATCAGGGGGCTCCACCACAATTTTTAATTCCAGGTGACTGAAGCCTTGACCTGCAGCGTTGTCTGAAACGCAACAGGAAACCAAAACATTTTCATTCTGCTCAGCTGAGCTGGGATTAACCTTGTATTGATCTGTAAGATGCCTAAATGGCTTTGTTGCATTTAATCAAAATTGTAAAAAGAAAAAACAAAAAAAACATTTTCTATCGTACCTATGAAGTTTCTCATTGATATTTGTCGTTTTTTCTAGTTAGTGTTTCTTACAGTCCTTCTTCCACCAAACGTCTTTCATTGTTGGATTCTGCAAAATTTTCTTTGTAGAAATCTGACGTTCAGTGGTTAGGTAACCACCGGAATAAATTTTAATAATTAGTAAAGATTGCAGCAGGATACTCACAGTCTTCATCACTGGCATCTAGTTCCTCAATCAGAGTGCACTCAATCAGAGACAGAATTCCTCCCTGCTTTTAGGGAAAAAAAATAACAAATGAAATATTAAATTAAAGCCTTATCAGTGAAAGAAATTAGACACAAATCTAGACTCAATAGAAATATTTTATTTTTATGCCAGAACAAATATTTTCTGTCATAATTATGAGGGAATTTTGTAGATCTAGTTGTACATTAAAGGTCAAATACAAATATATTATTTCCTCTAGTGTACAGGGATATGTCCTGACCAGATTTAAGATGACCAAAACTGTATTAAGAAAATTTCAGATTAACAGGAGAGATTGAATGTCTTTAGTTTTCAGATTTGTAAAATGCAGAGCAGGATTTGTTGCTATTCTATTGCTATTCTATTACACAGATTTTTGTCTATATTCTGCTAACGTCAAAAAGACACAATTTTTGCAATTGTTTCCATTCAAGTCATTAAAATCATTCAGCAATGATGCTAGCATGCATCATCTATCAGCCAATCAGAAGAGACGTCGGCATATTATTCAGGAGTTTGAGCGACAACCCCCGCCTACTCAGGAGCATTTTGGAGAAATTGTAATCGGTGATTTTACAGAAGAGTTATGGATTCAACACGTTGGAATGACACACAACTGATGATGTGAGAGCTCTGAAGAACGTCTGAAAAAAAATCAGAAACAATCCATTTTGTTTCTACAAGTAGTAACATCCAGCTGCTGATCATGTGACTCGTGTGATGAAAAAAGGGTGTTTCCATTGCAGTTCTGCAACATACATCTACTTCGATGCGTCCGAAAAGCAGAAAGCAGAAAACGCAATGTATGTCTTCACAGACCTGTTATTTTTTCTAAACCTGTAACTAGAGTCTGTGTAGAAACTGCTGAACTTGAAAACACTCAGATTGTAGATAGAGAGACGTTTTACCTTCAGCAGGTGCAGCTTCCCTCCAGAGGTCTGTGTACAGATGAGGAACTGCTTGGTGAACAGGAAACACTGCCTCTTTCCTTCCTTCCTCAGTGAAAGCAAACCCAGATGCACCTTACTGAGCATGCCCAGTTTGCTGCTGGACGGCAGCTGGATGAGAGAACCTGATTGTGGAGGAGAGAAGTTGTGGAAGAGTGCAGGAAGGTGGGATGGCTGAATAAAAGCTTAGAAATCAAGATGGCTACCTTGTCTCACGAAGGTCTGGCTGGTGTCTAACAAAATGTCGCAGCCTTCAACGATCATCCTTTCAGTGGCCAGATTCTTCCTGATGTTCTCCGTGTCGCTCACCTCATTGTGCATCATTCTGAAAACACAAGGAGCAGAGGTCAGTGTGTGTGAGTGTGTGTGCTTGCGTGTGTAGGTGTATGCGTGTGTGTGTGTGTGTGTGTGTGTGTGTCGCTGTGTACCAGACTGTATGACCTGTATGACCCAAACAGCCGGTTTTACCCTCAGTTCAGCTGAATTAAATTTGTTAAGTAGACACAAATGTTACAGGACATTCTGAAGAAAGAAAACTGCTAAATTTCCACCATCGAACTACAATTGAACTTCTATGTTTAGATTTTAAATGATGACAAAAAACAACATAATGTCAAGAAACGTTTATCTAAATATTACTCATGCCTTAAGTATCATTCTTTTGTGAAAATTCAATGTAATTATTCTATAAGAATGAGAGATAGATTTATTGTATTTCTAAAAAAACAGGTAATTCCTCATAACGGTGTAAATTAATATTAATAATGTTTAAAAAAAACCTCTAAAAATATTTTTTATAATATTTCCTCTACTGTTGAGTTTACTACAGCATCAATAAATATGAAAATATGTCAATTAAATATTTGTGCAGCTTTCACTGCAGTGCATTTTTCGAGTTTCTCAATAAGAACCAACATGCAACCAAATGAATTTGTTCCTGTGTGTTTAGTATGTACATACAGAAAAAAGATATTCAGTGTCCACTTAGGGTAAAATTCAGTGTCACTGAATAGTCATTTTCTTTTTTTTCACAGTCCCATACTCACTTTGACAACTCTTCCAGTTTGGATTTGGCAAACTCCAGGCTCTTGCGCTTCACATACTCATGAGGTGTGTGCGCCAGCAGGTCATGGAGGGTGATGATGAATCGAGGAGTCTAGCAGTTAAAAACATACGTGTCATAAAGAAATCGTTCAAATAACATTGCACAAATTGGCAGGCAACTTATGTTTTAGTGTTTTACCCATAGGCACAATGACAACTGCCGAGAACAAAGTTGGACTCAAAAACATTTCTTTGCAATTGAATGTTTCTTCTGACTTAGTCACAGCCAACCCAATCCAGCCATTTTGACTGAGCTTTAGATATTTAGTAAAGCAGAATTTGTTATATATTTAATAAAAACAAAGAAAAGAGAACCATGTATCATTTTTACCTCCACTTTACTATTATTCAATAGCATAAAATCCCAAAAAATACATTGACATGGGGCTCCTATGCCTCCTTCTACAAGGTATCATGTACAACTGTATTCTTGTTTCAGGTCTTTCAGGAATGATCTCACTTAAATTTTTTCCAGGGGTTTTATTTAATTTTATTTTTTATTTTTTTGCTGCAATGTTTTTTGTAGTTTCTCCATATTTTCTTCAATTTATTACATCAATACAAAACAAACAAACATGTTAAACATTCCTCTCTTAGCTTCTCCACTAGTTTTCAAGAGCTAGTGGAGCTAGTCATGTTTCCATCAATATTTTCTAATGTGCTTTTTGAAGTATTATGTTAGAAAAGGTAGATGGAAAATGGCAAGATTAGAAATTACTTCATCAATTTAGCAAAAATGTTTTTGCACTTGCTTCAGTTGTTTTTTGGCTTTTCCAAAAAATAGTTAATATGCTAAAGAGGAGATGGAAATGCATTTGCCAAATAAATTTTGACATGACAAACTTCCCCATTCACTAGTGGGTTCCAGCATGAAGGGCAGGCCTGTCCACTTGGAGGGAGTGGCTGGTGAGAGGCAGTCCTGCCTGGGATAGGATTGAGGGAACACTCCCATCCACCGGTGAGTCCGTGCCTTACCAGAAGCACAAAACCTGGACAAAAAGTCCACATCTCCAGCCTGGAGGGGCAAACTCTCTTCATTCTTCTGAGATGTGTGGTCCACACCAATGTGCAACTCTACATCTTGTTCTTTACTGCCATGAGTAGCATCAACATCTGACCAAATCACGCTTTATGGAGATTCGTTGATTCGCTCCAAACTTGTTTTGTTTTTCTGCAACATTTTTAAATTGTGCTCAAAATGTGATTTCTACAGAGACGGACTGTAATGTCAATGTCTTGCTCTCCTGTAATAAATCCAGCTGCCATGCAGATGGTTAGAGACTATCTGCATGGTCTATATGCATAGGATAGCATCTATGTTATCCTTAACAGCATAGATGAAGCACTTTCCTTATGAAGAAAATTATGAAGATTTCCATTTCCACTTTCTCTGATACTGTATATGTACTCCTTTGGCTGAAACTGAACAGCCAACAGTCCCTAAACCTGCCTATTGGGTGCAGATCCCACAGAGCTTTTAAGTCGCTTTTTTAAATCTCAAACCATGCTTGGACCACTGACAACACCAGCAACCTTTAGTACAGTCATGCAGAAAAGCAACAGACCACACAGGCACGCTCTCGTGCACCCAAAGGGCCGCAGCCAGAACTAATAGCACTGGGCTCTGCCGCGCAACAGCATCACCTCCTAACTCCCTCTGAGGACAACAAAGGATACTTGGACAGAACGAGAGTACAGAGGGTCAGCACTCAGAGAGAGAGGGTAGGAGATTAGAGAGAGCGTAAAAGAAGCAAAGGCAGACTAAAGTCGTGGCTTTCCACAGTCCTTGTGCTGTTAAAAAACCGTAAAACAGGAGAATTGTCACAGAATAAAAAGTGGGATTTTCGACATCTATTGACACCTAGTTCTGCCGTGCGCATGGAGATTGAGGGCTATCAGCAAAAGGTTTTTGTCAGAGTGGAAAATTGTAGGGCACTGCAAAGAATGGTCAAAAACACTGTGTGTCCGTGTTCCCCCATCACAGTTTAACACATTTTGAGATGTCTGTAGGTATTGTTCAGTTATAGTTATATAATTTATCTACGAACCTAGCTCCTTACTATTTAACTTTATTGTGTTTTTAACAGCAGATCTGAACCTTTTACAGTCACTCCGACCATTTAACCAGGTTTGGATTACAAATAGAACCACAACACATCTGATACTCTTGTTTTAATGTTTTAAAGATAATCTTGAAAAACAGTTTATATTTTTAGAATCAACATAGACATCTCTTTTAAACCTAATAGGTTAATGACTTCTGAAAGGAGGTATAGATTGATTTTAATCCAAACAGATTTCCACTACAAAAGAGCTACCCAGAATGCATTGTGTCCCGGAACTACATGCCGCCATCCAGGCTATTGACAACAAGTTAAAGAGCAGCCAGGACACGACGTTTTTTTATTAACATTTTTATTAGTTTTATGTTTGCACAAGTAGAGAAAATAGAACATCACAACATACATTGTACTGCCAATATCCTTACATGGGTATGTGAAGAAGAGAAACAAAACAAAACAAAACAAAACACACACATGCGCGCACCCCCCCCCCCCCCCCCCCACACACACACACGCACACACACACAAGGGGAAAGCCGCTGTACAATGTCACATTATGTCAAATCATTTATCCAATGGTCAGCAGACTATAGACATGTTTAAAGCCTGATAACACAAACATACCTAGCTGGGTGATAAAAGAAAAAAAGAGAGATGCATAGTGATACAAAAGGAAGGTGTTCTTTACGTAAGACCTGGTGAGAGGTCAGAATCCACTTTATAGGATTCTGACCTCTCATCACAAGTTGCCTCAACTCTTTAGGTAGATAGCTAAGCACAGGAGACCACATATCCAGGAAATGTTTTTCATTACCCTTAAGAACTGCACTAATCATTTCATGAGGGAGAACCCTAAATATTTCTCTATACCATTGTGTGACAGTTGGAGGCTTTAATCCAATTAATTAAAATGCATATTTTACCCAGAAGCAATAATTTGTCACAAAGTTTAAAGTGTGATTGTGTCAGAGTGACTGATTTTGAAGGGAGGCCAAGAAGAAACAGACTTGGGTCACATCTGATCTTTACATGAAACACATCACTCAGCTCTTTAGAAATTGCACCCCAGAATCTTTTAATCAATTTGCATTGCCAGAAATAATGGTAATACGTTCCAACCTCTCTTCCACATTTGTTGCATAAGGGAGAGAGCTGGCGATCCATCTTATTCAGTATAAAAGGAGTTATATGTAGACAATGTAGTATTTTATACTGTGTCTCTCTGAGCGTATTACATATAAAGGTTGAATTAACTACATTAATGGCTTCTTGCCAGTCATCCTCAATGTATACTGTGTCAAGGTCTCCCTCCCATTTCCGCACAATGTCCCCGGCATCACCTGTTGTGAGAGAGTAGAGCACTGCATAGAAAGCGGAAATAAAATGCCTGAGTTTTTTCCGGTTGGTGAGGAACTTCTCAATCTCGTTGTGTGTGACCAAGCCAGAATGAGAGAGCCTTATAGAACCAATGAAATGGTGAATTTGAAGAAAACCAAAAAAGTGTTCTTTAGGAATATCAAATTTTAACTGCAATTGTTGAAATGTCATGAGTACATTCTCTGTAAACAGATCTTCGATCACTCTCACTCCTCTGCTATGCCACAAGTCAAATATGTTGGGCTCAAGACCTGGGACAAAATCCTGGTTTCTTATGAGAGGTGTCAGGAGTGAAGAGCCCACTTCCTGCGTGGTTCCAAATTCTCTGCCACACTCTAATTGTGTTATAAATGATTGGATTATGTTTAATATCTCTTGATAGCTTCTTCCTATCTCTGGTGGTGAGGCTCCACAAAGAAGCAGGCTGAGAGGCCCGCGAATCAAGGCAAGAGTTTGAGTTAAGATGAGGCTGTAACCCATGAATAACAAATAATGAGCATGGCAAACCCAATTGTAATGGTAGATGTTTGGCAAAGCCAAGCCACCTCTGTCAACAGGAAGGTGTAAAGCTTTGATATTCTGTCGTGGTCTCTTGCCAAGCCAAATGAATCTGGAGAATGCTCTCTCTATTCTCCAGGAGTGACTTTTTTGGATAGCCAAAGAGGTAACATTTGGAGGGGATACAAAAGCCGTGGGAAAATGTTCATTTTAATTAAACTTATACGCCCCATAAATGATAAGGGAAGGTTATGCCACCTTTCTAAGTCCCTCCTTATTTTACTAACTGTTGGTGTATTAAAGATTGAAACTGGTTTTATTGTGGATAAGCAATCACTCCAGGCGTCGGGTTAGGGCAGCTATTATATATGTTGAGGTGAGTTAGTGAAAGAAGAGAACTTCCCGAGTCCAGAATTAGGCTTAACTTGACTTTAATATACTTCCAGCTTCATTCATACACATAACGAGCAGGATTCAAGGGGGCGCGCTTGTAGATGAGATTGTGTGTGTATGGGTGTATGCGTGTGTATGTAGGTGTGAGTATGTATGGTTTCCAAAAAGACAAAAATACAAACCATGAGTATATGTCTGTAAATGCTCTACACGTAAACAACAACCAATCCGACCGACAATAGCGTAACACTACAAAACATACAAGAGAAACACAGCATTTCGGTCGGAAATTGTAACACCAGCGACAGCTGCGTCTAATTAACTGAGCTTACTAGCTTAACCTAAACAGTTAGCTCTAGGTCTACATAATACAAACAAACCACGCTAAGCGACCATAACGTTCGACAAGACAATATACAAATACAGCTCTTAGACATCAACAGTACCACTTACATTCAATGGACGCACACGATGTAAAGAGGTAATAACAAATCTGCCTTGAGAGCCGCCCCACTGAATGCTCATGTTCATAAGTGAAGTATGAAGAAGAAGCCACCCAGTGGAGGAAAAAGGCACTACACATGAAACACTTAGATAAAGAAAACCAAACTAAAGGGCTGGAACAAATAATTAACAATCTTTTGTACAGTTGGAGAGAAATTAAGCTTCCATAGATCTGTCAGGTTAGGGGACACCTTAATTCCCAGGTAAGTGAAACCGTGTTGGGAACATCTCAAGGAACAGCTAGAGGGTAGGTCCTGGACAGTAGCAATACCTAATGGCATTGCTTCTGACTGATCAAAATTGATTTTATAACCCGAAAAGGAACCAAACTCATGAATAGTGGATAAGATAGCTGGTACTGAGATGTCAGGTTTTGTTACAAATAACAGAATATCATCTGCGTATTATGCTATTTTATGGATTTTACCGCCAATCATTACACCATGCACATTTTGTTGTGATCTAATAACCACTGCTGGGGCTCAAACGCATGAGTGACCAGAAGTGGGGATAGAGGACAACCCTGTCGAGTTCCCCTATGTATTGTAAAAGGTGGATATTGAACACCATTAATCATCACGTCATGCTGATGGGGAACTGTAAAGTATCTTGATCCATTTCAGAAAATCATCCCCTATCCTGAATCTCTCCAAAACATTAAATAAGTACTTCCACTCAATCCTGTCAAATGCCTTTTCAGCATCTAAAGATGCAGCAAAGGCTCTACAGTTCGTTTGGCTTGAGTACTGAATTACGTTAAGTAATCTCCTCATATTTGTGAAGGAGAAACGATTTTGTATGAACCCAGTCTGATCTGGGTTTATTAAGAAAGTCAACGGCTTCTCCAGTCTCGTTGCAAGTAATTTATAGAGCAACTTACCATCTACCCCGATAAGACTAATAGGTCTATATGAGCCACATATGTCTGGTGGTTTATCTTTTTTGAGGATGAGGTTGATGTTTGCCAGGTTAAGAGTTGGAGGCAAGCTTCCATGCCCAGATGAGTGCATAAACATGTCAGTAAGTGGTTCCACCATCAGGTGGCTTAGTTTGTTATAGAATTCTGGACAGAAACCGTCAGGCCCAGGAGCTTTTTCTCCCTTAAGGGAGGCGATGGCTTCTCTGACTTTTATTTGAGAGATTGGAGCACCTAAGACTTCTTGTTGTTCCTCTGTCAGGCGAGGGAGAGTCACGTCACTTAAGAATTTCGTTATTTTAACATCAGATGAATTGGATTCAGATGAATACAGTTTTTGATAGAATTCCCTGATAACCCTATTAATGTCTGTTGTTTTATGATGTATGTCCTGGTTGTTGTCTTGTAATAATGAAATTGTGTTTGGTTCCATTCTGCCTTTTGTTAGCCTTGCCAAGAGCTGACCCGGTTTGTTCCCTGACTGATATAATTTGTATTTGTTGGAGCTGAGATACCATGTAAGGAGTTGTTTTTGCGAAAGGATTCTTAGCAGTTCTCCAGTTCAAACTGACCTAAACTCCCATCCTTCCATTTGTGTACAAAGTGCACAGACGGACTCGGAAGGAATGTGGTCTCGACGGATAGCATTAACAAATTGGTCTGTTTGGTAGTTCTGAGAAGGAGCAGATGATTAGGTCTGTTGAAATCATGAGGTCTTATGTCCTTATTTGGACTCGTATTAAAGGTCGCCCAACAAACACTGGAGAAAAGCAAGCTGAGAGTCTGTTGGCAGAAACAACACCCCTTCTCCATTGGTTGAAACCTTCCAATGAACACTCGTGGAGACTTGAGAGTATAAAGACTGTTGAATTTGAGACTGAGGAGAGATTTTTTGGTATGGAAGATTTTACGTGTTGAACTGACGAAACTGATTCCGTGGGTGTAATAAATCTCCGGCTCGTCTATGGCCTAGCAGCAAGAACTACGTCTCTGTGTATTATTTTCCTTACTTATATTTTTGAGAGAAGCCACCCTTCAATTCCTCAATATAAATGGTGACCCCGACGTTGATCGAACAATTGAACAACCAAGGAATGAAAGGTGGCTCGCTTCAGCCTGACTTTGGACGGGGCCGTTTGGGCCCAAATCAAGCGAGAGGTAAGCTTTTATCTCTTTTATTGTTAAAACAGAACGGTTTCCTGTCTGCTAGCGGTCTGAAGTGCTAAAGTGTGATTAAGTTTTTTCTGCTTCCATAGACGAGTTTTTTCTTTGCGCAAAGAACGAGCTGCAAAAATCTGAGACTCATAGGTATCTCATACATTCTGGAAATAAACAGCTCGAAAAATAAACACTTTTTCAGTCTGGTCTCACCAATTTTGGTGACGGTAACAAAGGAACTTTCCACTTATAAGTTACCATATACCAGCCAATCTGGTGTAGTTCTCTTGAACAGGCATTTTCATTGTGCTGGCTAATAAATAATATATCGCGATTTGTTAAATTTGGCAGAAGGCCAACAACTTGAACTTTTAAAACCAGCTGAAACCACGAAGAGAGATTGGGATCTCTGTGAAAGCGCTATAGAAATAATAAGAGGCCAGGAGGGACGTTTATTCTGCTGTGTGAAAGCCATCGTGTCTCTCGGGAGAGGGAGACGGTGGGTTCCCGTAGCGGAGAAGCGTGTGTGTTTTTCCCCTCCATGGAGTGACCAAAGCCTATTTTCCATTCATGACAGCCGTCTGGTGGAGAAGAAGCTGTAAAATCCTCCATGTAAAAATGAGTAGGCCTGAAGTTGAAAAATGAAAAATGAGAAATGAGAAGTTCAAGTGAAGAAAATAGTTTTTACGGATTACTTTGTGAGTTAAACTGCAGTAATTGTTCTTTAATTAATTGTCTGAGATTTTGGTGAGGAGGTTTAAGTGTTTCTGTCAGCCTTGGCTAAAATAACTGAAGTCCTAATATAATTAATTGTGTGCACACATTAAAATTGGATAATGGCTAATTGAATCCATAGACAACTAAATTTATATCTTTATAATAAATAGTATAAATCCCCAAGGAAAAAGAAAGAGTGGGAAAGTATAATAGGAGTAAAATGCAAATGCATGATTGTTGCTGAATGAATGCTGAATAATTGGGAATGTATGTTGTCTGTTGTGCAAGTATTTGATGGCATGCCTGTAAATCTTACTGTATATATCGTAAAATTCTGAAATGTGCATGTTCTTGGCTTATTGAGTAACCAACTGCTTTTGGAGTGGCGTTGAGTAAAGATCCATCATCCATTCATTTTGAGTGCAAATGTTTTTACGCTGTTGTAACTTGTAATTTTAAGCTGTGCTATATAGATAGGAAATATTCATACCTCACTATTAATTTTGGGAAGGTATTACAGTTGTTTGCGAGGTAACTCTTTGTTGGAGCTTCTCCTTCTTTGGGAGAGAGAAAAGAGTTTCTTGGCTGATTTCCCAGAAACACACATACACACACACGAACATTCCCTCCCAACCTTTCTCTCCCTACCCTATCCCTCTCTTTCTCTCTCTCTCTCCCTCTATCCCCAGCCCGCTCTCTCTCTCTCTCTCTCTCTCTTTCTCCCTCTCTCACTCCCTCTTGCCCTGCCCTTCCTTCCCACTCTCCTCTCTCTCTCTTTCTCCTCTCTTGACTCTCTCTCTCTCTCTTTTCTTTCTCCACATTTGGTCCAGGATCCCGCGAGATTTGTGACCATTCCTTGTTAACACCCTTTGTAGTCCATAAGATTTAGAACATCCCACTTCCTATTACGTGTGGTTGGCCCCCACCTTTGCTCATTTCGGTCAGGCAGTCTGAAACTTTTTTTTTTCTCTCTTCTGCTCATAACGGTGAAGAGATTTTAAGCCTAAAGCTTTGAATCAATTTAAATAATACAGACTTTTATCCAAATAATCATTGTTTCTGCAACACTGAACTATGTTAAACATTCCTCAAATGTACATTTTACTGTAAATAGAGTGAATAATTGTTAAGAAAAAACTTGATAAACTGTTGGATCTATTAAAGAGCAATTAATATACTCAACAATATTTAGAAACTATAAGCAAAAATACTACAGGAAAAATATAACAAGTATAATTAAGCAAATCAACTTATTTTAATAAATTTTGAAAAATTAAAAGTGACGGAAACAAAACTGCAGAAGACAGTAAACAGAATTCTAATAGTGAGACAACTACTAAATAAACAAAATGAGCAACATACCGACTGTCATTATTGGTTAAAAAAACCCAGAATATGCTTCTCAATTCCAAAATGTCTAAGAAATGGCACAAATGAACAAATGGACTTCAATCTCCGTGGCCGGAAAATGGGAGCTTTGACTTGTCTCTTTGTGAACAAATGGAAACTCGGATTGCAGACTACAAAGCAAAAAACAAAGAGAAGAAAAGACAAGCTAAAAGAGAACTAGAATTAAACATTTTACAGCTATTCAAGGAAGAAGGTGAAAAATACAGAAAAAACGTAAAGCAGCAGTTTGTTGAGCTGAAAAATAATTGTGAAAAACCCGATGATGATCAAATGAACCCTGCTGTGTTGTATCCAGCCCTGACAGGAGTTCTGAATATCACAGGTGATTTTGGATATAGGAATGATGATCTAATTATGGACTTTAAACAAGATAAAAACAATGAGAAGGAAACTCAATCAGGTAGATCCTCTACAGGACACACACCACGATCAACAGTGGTTCGAACACCTGCTCCACCCAAAGATGCTCCACAGACGAGCACAGGCGCTACAGATAGTAGCACAAATAATAAACACTCAAAAGCATGGAACCAATGACGTCATATGCAAATGCGGATGGTTATAAGCCAGCTGGCAGATATGACACATCATTACCACCGTTCCAGACCAGAAGTCAAACCTCTGATGCCAGATGCTCCACAACACGGACAGTTGGAAATGTCAAAGTTATTGATTGCTATGCAGGAGGTAATAGTTCTAATAAATATTTTGACGGCTACGCAAGTCATCTGAAAAGACTCAGAAGCGGAGATGCTTATTGGTTGAAGTTAGGCCCAGAAGTCCTTGATATAGAACGGAAAGAAAACCGAACACAGATACAGGAAATAGAAGAAGAAATTGATGAAGGGCTTATACAGTTTGCTGAAAAAGAGCAAAGATGTGACAATGATGAAGACGGAGCGATGGCTGGTCCATGTACAAGCACTCCAGTTAAAACACAACAAACCAAACCAAAAGCACCAAACCAAAAAGAATATGATTTGAGATCCAGACCTGACATACGCACCCCTGATTATTACAACCCCTCAAAACAATTACCAATTATATTAAAAGGAGATATTGCTCAATATTTGCCATTTGCCTCGATGGATCTGGTTGGGTTAGTCGCGCGGCTGCCAGACATTCACAATGGTGCAGGAAGATGGATAAGAGCACTTGAAGAAGAGACAGTTGGCAAAATCTTGGCACTTGGAGACATCAAAGCCATTCTTGCAAAAGTTCTTGGAATTCCCACCATGCAGAACATTTTGAAGAATTATTCCTGGATGCTACAGGAAAGAGCAGATGGGATTGAACTAAATGCATGCCGGACAATGATCTGGGCAGCTTTGAGAGCAGAATTTCCAAACAAAGTGGACCCTAAGAACTTGAAAGCAGAACCAATTGGTGACTCGGAGAATCCAGCATCCTATGTCGCCAGGCAGTTGAGAAGGTGGAACGAGGAAATGGAGTTTGACGTTGACGAGTACCCAATGATTGCAGGTGTGTTTCGGAAGTCAATGGTGGATGTGATGCCAGACCCAGTGCGCATCAAACTCGAAGAGGTGGTAGCTCTGATGTCTATGCCACACAAGGAATTTCGTGATCATGTGGTACAAGCAATAGGAAAATACAGAAAAGATGAACAAAGACTCACTGACCAAGACAAAAATATTCAAAGGAAATTGGCTCAGTTACAGCTTGGAGAATTTCAAGGAAAAAACAAAATTAAGACCCAAGCTGCAGTGGTAAGGGGAGATCCAACCCCAAATGTAGCCAACCTTCCTAGCTCAGTGAGTTCAGCGCCACAGATGTATACTTCAGTTCCGCAGATGACTCAGCCTTCCCAACCAGTGGTGAATGTTTATTCACAACCATGGAACTCTCGTCCATTTTTGCCTCGAGGGAGACAACAAAGAAGCCCTTCATGGCCAAACAGGGGACGAGGCGGTCCACCCAGAACATCCGGAGCATGCTGGACATGTGGTTGTTTTGGACATCGTGCTGACCAGTGCCAGAATGGTGACAACTCATTCCAAAGACAGCCCCATACAATCACCAAGCAGTTCCATATAATCAACAAGGAACTCCATACAATCCTCAAGGAGCCCAATATGATCCACAAATTCAACAAAATTCACAAGCTCAATACAATCCACCGAATTTCGGATTCTAGGGATGCCCAGAAAGCCCTAGGGGAGAGAGTCAGTACCCAATTCTAACTACACGTGCTGACGATGAACCAATATTGAAAATTCAAGTTGAAAACAAAGAAACTCCAATGTTGGTCGATATAGGAGCAGCTTACACTTGTGTGAGTCCAAATTATGCAACGCATCTCCCCATGTCTGATAAATTTGTATCAACAGTAGGGTTCTCGGGAGCAAGACAGTTAATCCAAATGACAGCTCCAGTTCGACTTACGACAAATGACAATGAAATAAAAATACCAATTTTGGTATCTGATAAAACACCAATAAATCTGTTGGGAAGAGATGCTCTATGCAAATTAAAAATACAAATCTGGTGTTCTCCTCAAGGTGTGTATGTTGAAAAAGAAGGTGTGGATCTTCAAATGCTCATGTAACAACATGAAGCCAAAGTTATTGGCTAGGAGACATTAATAACTCTATTGAAGAGGTAATTTCTAAATGGGGACAGTACATTCAAATTCAAATTCCAGAAGCTAAAAAACCATCTCTAGATTATCATTGCACATTATGACATTTCAAAAAGTACAGAGTTTGAAGAACAATGGGACAAAGGAACACAAGGTGAAGCAGTGTGCCTTACAACCCAATACACCATTGTTGGGACACAAGGAGCAGCGTTAAATGTAGAAATGAATGATTTCATTTCTCAATGGTACAATGTTGCAGAATCTGTACCACACATAACATTGTTTGTAAATAAAAATTTTCATGCCAAAGATCTTGGACCAATGATGAAAATCGCGACACAAATTAAATGGGAACAAACAGAAAGCCCTTTAATTTTCCAATCAGAAGATGCAACAATGATTAAAATAATAAACGAAACCACTATGACAGCAAATCCACAGGTGGTAACAGTACCAATTAATGACACAGAACAAACAAAACGGAAACATGAGTCGGATTGAAATCATTACTGCAGGACATGTTAAAGAAAGTTCCTGAATCAGTATGGTCAAAACATGAAACAGATGTGGGATTAGTGAAATCTGCTAACCCATTTAAAGTTGAACTGAAACCAAATGCTAAACTTCCATTCCGTCCACAGTACCCATTAAAACCAGAAGCAGAAGAAGGAATCAGCAAAACCATACAAGGATTGTTAAAAGCAGGAGTGTTGGTAGAAGTTCAAAGTCCATGCAATACCCCAATTTTTCCAGTTTTGAAAGCAGACAAGTCAAAGTATCGCCTGGTACATGACCTTTGCACAATAAATGATGTAGTGGAAGACAGATCATCAGCAGAAATGCCAAACCCCCACACACTTCTAACAGCAATTCCAGCTGAAGCACAATTTTTCACAGTAATTGATCTTTGTTCAGCATTTTTCACCATTCCTCTAGTGGAACAATCTCGATACCTGTTTGCATTTACTTACAGAGGTAAGAAGTACAGTTACACTCGATTACCATAAGGCTTCAAATTCAGCCCACATTGGTTCAATCAAGTACTCAGACAGGACTTACAAGGATTGGAAATAAACAGCACATTGCTTCATCTTGTTGACGACATTTTAATTGCGTCACCTACATTGGATGACTGCCATC
This sequence comes from Poecilia reticulata, assembly GCF_904066995.2. NCBI lineage: Eukaryota > Metazoa > Chordata > Actinopteri > Cyprinodontiformes > Poeciliidae > Poecilia > Poecilia reticulata. The sequence goes on along the minus strand of NW_027675164.1, from coordinate 19,673 downwards.
ATGACTCAATAAAAGTCCTTGAAAGACTGGCTGAAGGAAGATATAAAGCCTCCAAAGACAAATTACGGTATTATCAGACACAGGTAGAATACCTGGGTAGACAACTCTCAGAAGGGAACATTGGCATATCACCTTCTCAATTAGAGGGTGTCAGCAAGGCTCCATGTCCACGAACAGTTGGAGAAATAATGACATTTCATGACAGGTTTTAATGCTGATTGGATAGAAAGTTATGCAGTAAAAACAGCATCACTCAGAGAACTCATGAAAGAACCAGGTCATCAAAACCAAAAGAATCTGTTAAAATGGACACTAGAAGCAAAAGTAGCATTTGAATCCTTGGAAAGTGAAATGCAGAGTGCACCTGCACTAGCAGTTCCAAACTATGACAAACCATTCTACCTATATGTTGCAAACAAAAAGGACATGTATGTCACAGCAGTTTTGATGCAAGAAACATGTACAGGTCGAAAGAAACAACCAACTGCTTATTACAGCACAAAATTGGACAATGTAGCACAAGGCTGGCCACCATGTTACCAGGGGCTAGCAGCAGTCTACCATGCTTGTGAAAAAGCTTCAGCCATAACAATGGGTTATCCAGTTACAATATTAACTCACCACAAAATCGCAGAGTTAATAAACCTAGGAAAGTTTGTTGTGACACAAGCAAGAAATTTGCAGTATATGTTACTTTTGACATATCCTGACATAACTATTCAAAGATGTATCACCAACAATCCAGCAAATGTGATTTCTCTGGATTGTGACGGAGAACCACATGAGTGTGTAGCGGAAACAATGAAATACACAAGACTCAGACCTGATTTGGAGTCCACTCCTTTGCCTGACACAGAAATCACATACTTTGTTGACGGGTCATGTTTCAGAGATCACCTAGGAAACCACGCAGGTTTTGCAGTGGTACAACAATTAGGTGAAAATTTTGTAACCGTCAAAGCTGAAAGATGTGATCAACCATGTTCTGCACAACTCGCGGAACTTAAAGCATTAACTGAAGCCTGTAAAATGGCTAGGTCAAAAGTCGCAAATGTGTTCACTGACTCAGCCTATGCCCATGGCGTATGCTTTTTATTTGCCGCAATATGGAAACAAAGAGGGTTCAAAAGAGCAGACGGAACCCCACGAAGCACAACTGAAAGAGTTGATTGCTGCCATGATGCTTCCTTCGAAGCTGGCGGTGATCAAGTGTCAAGCACACCGAAAAGGCAATGACATCGTTGTAAGAGGTAACAACATGGCAGATGAATCGGCAAAAATGGCGTCCAAGAGCCAAATGGCCTTCTTGGCACCGGTAATAGCCTTAGAACCAGCCGTAACACCAGAAGATGTCATTTTGATGCAACAACAAGCGAGTAGCAGTGAATGTGATCTTTGGGCATGGAGAGGTGCTACAATGAGTGAAAATGGCTTATGGAGGTCACACCACGGCCTACTAATAGGCTGTGGTGTTAGCATTATTAACATTATTGGTCTCAGAAGCCCATGGCTTAGACCACTGTGCCCGGGAAAAAGTCATGGAAAAATTGAAAAAACAAGGTTTCTGGTCGCCATACATGCAAAACATGGTGGACAAAATTCTAAACCAGTGTGAAATATGTGCTGAAAACAATGCTTGAAAAGGCATAAAACCAAGTATTGGACACATTCCAGTTCCAGATGGACCTTTCAAACACCTAGTGATAGACTATGTGGACATGCTTAAACCAGTTCAAGGTAAAAGATACATGCTAGTGATAATTGATCGTTTCAGTCGATGGGTCGAAGCGGTACCATCAAAAACCTTAGGAGCAGACACAGTTATCAAATTTTTGACAAGAGAGGTAATTCCAAGATTTGGAATCCCATCTGAAATCAGTTCAGACAATGGCTCAGCTTTTGTACAGAATGTTGTTAAAGGCATTTTGCAGAAGCTACAGATCAAACAACGTTTTGGCGCAGTCTACCACCCTCAGAGCCAGGGAATGGTGGAGCGCATCAATGCCACGTTGAAAGCTTCGGAAAATTTGTGCATCAACTAAACTAAACTGGGTAGATGCTTTGCCACTAGCACTAATGAGCTATTGCATGCAAATGCGCAGAAGCACACATTTAACACCGCATGAAATGCTGACTGGCAGGCCTATGCCTGTGCCACAATGGAGGTTACCTTTCAAGGGACCTCCCCTTGAACAGTTGCAAACTGAGTTGAAAGACTATGTTGAACAACTAACTGCTCTCCATAGAGCTATCTATTTGCAGGAAAAATCCAGAAGTCCAGATTCGACGGTGTGGGAACCACCAGTGAAACCTGGCGATTTGGTGTACATCAAGGTGTACAGGCGCAGATGGCATGAAGCCCATTGGGAAGGACCTTATGAAGTCAAGAGAGCAACCCCAACGGCTGTCCAAGTAGAAGGAAGTACCACTTGGCATCATTTGACTCATTGCACTAAAGTTCATAATAAAGACAAAGCGAAACTCGATTTTTACAAGGAAGATGTGCAGAAAACTCACATTGATGAGACTGATACTGATAACTATCCAACTGTGGATGTTGACAGAAGTGGTGAACCAAGCAGCAGCGACGGCAGAGATGAACTTTCACAACCTGCAGCCGACACCACAGGACAAACCGACCACGACGAACCAGAGTGATAAAGAATGGACTCAAAGTCAGCCTCCAGGGGGGACAAACGGTGACTCAGAGACGACTGTTCACAACACAAGATCCATCTCCAAAGATAAGTACCACACACCTTATAAAAGTCCAGACAAGTACATACCAGTGTTCTTTCCAGTAAGATTCAACTTAGATGTTTCCAGAAAATACCACAGTTCATTGTAATGTCACTTGGGTTTTATCTTGGTTCACACATGCTAAGATGACACCAACATTTGTCATAAACCCGATCTGGTATCAAAATCCGACCTATAAAGAACAAAAATGTGTCAATTTAACTAGGACTGTTCCCAAACTATTTTTTCTCGGTGATCAAACATATCCGATAGCAGAAAGTTACTGGATGTGTGGCGATGACGTTTTAATGAACACATTGCCCTTAAAATGGGTAGGCCTCTGCGCCCTTGTTTGAATGAAAGTACCAGTAACCCTAGTGTATGAAGGTGTTAAAGACTTGGTAGGAATGCACCGTAATAAAACAAGGCTTCGAAGAAGCCTGGGGGATTATGGGTTGAATGAAGGAGAATATTTTAATCTTATAGGTCAACCAAGAGGAATTCCAAATGAATTCAAGGCGCAACATGAGACCCACGCAGGGTTTGAATCTATCTTGACTCATTGCACAATTAACAAAATGTTGAATGGATTAACTATGTTTATTACAACCAACAGAGAATGATCAACTTTACAATTGAAGGATTTATGGCCCTAGGAGAACAACTCCATGAAACAAGTAGAATGGCAAAAACAGACAAGCATTAGATTGGATCTTGGCCAATATGGAAGGAGTCTGTCATATGTTTGCTAATGAATGCTGTACTTATATCCCTATGAATACTTTGCCAAAAGGTACATTTGGAGCGGTAATAACTAGGTTGATGAAACTGAAATCGGAATTCAAGGAAAATGCAGGAAAGAACACCTGGTCATGGAAAAGTCTGGAGGAAATTCTAGGTGAATGGGGAGCCTTAGCAGCCAAAATAGGAATAACTCTGGCAATAATACTAATTGTTATCTTTCTGCTTGTGTGTTGTGTGATCCCTATTATGAGGAAGTGGATCTTGGGGACTGAATACAGATGGATGACCAAAGACGGTGAACATCAGAAGGACTAAGCACAAGGCCGCCCGGACCAGTGAAACCATGAGCAATTCAAAGGACTGCTGAGCTCAAGGACAGTAGATGCTGAACTATATAGCTCGACGGGATATCAAGATCTAAGAGTTCGAAGGAAATGAAACAGAACTGGGTTGGAACAAAACAGACTCATGGGGAAGATACTGTTAGCATGCACTGTTACACATATTTGGTACACAACTTATATACAATTTATATACAATACAACACGGGTGGCCCACACATAGTTAACACACTAGGAACATGAATTGTAAAACAGTATGAGTGAGTGTGAGAGTGCGTGAATGAGCACAAGCATCAAGCAACCAAAACTTTGATTATTATAAGTATTTTAATCACACAATCACTCTGATTGTATGTGCGTTATGGACACTTCTTTATAATTGTCATCAAGATTATGTATCAATGTTGAAGTATTAATTATTGTCATGAATATCTGAATTGGTCACTATGGATCCATGATTGTATGACATTTGTGCCGTATTAGGGAATATTGGCGGTCGGTCATGGCGAGCGGGGACCATAAGGTAATTTTTCCCCGGAAATAACACAATTCAACAAAACGGCCAACAGGGTTTTTGACCTTATACAAATGGAAGAACAATCATGGAAGCAATGTCCAATTGAGGGAATCAATGTATTGAAATTGTTATATTAGTTACAGTTACTCAAGAAAACAATGTTTACCCTCGCTATTCATTATTCCATTTTTAATTGACTTTCTTATGTAACCCACGTGACCGCCATGACACACCCACCTTCCCTTTAAGCTCTGGGATCCTCATGTGTATTTCCGGGTTTGCACTATGCTGCTGCTCACTGTTGGTCGTGGCGTTGATTGTTCATAAAACAATCAAGTTCTCCAAATCAACACATCTCTAAACAATTTCATCCCTAAAACTCGAGGATCTGCGGTGAGTTGTTAAATACCATCTGAACTTGACGTTGTATCTGCAATACTAGCGCCGCTAATGCAGCCGCTGCAATACTCACCAGGTTGGGATTCGTTGACGCCTCGTTTAACTTCTGATGAGAACAAGTTAATATAGGTTCCACCTCCTCAGACAATCAGTTACTCGACGGTGAGTAAATATCATTCATATATATAATGGGGCATTTTACTTCAGAAACGTTCAACTAGTTAGCATTAGCTGCCAACTCCACAATCAGTTGCCCACATCAGATCAATGTCTGATGTGGGCAACTGATGTTGCAACTGGGCAAAATGTACCGATGCAATGTCTGACAGACGATTTGGGAAGAAAGTGGCCTCGTGTATATTTGGACCATATATGACACCCATTAAGATGTGTTCTCCATAAAGATAACCTGAGATAAGAACATAACGACCATCGTTATCACTCATAGTTTTCTCCAAAGTAAAGGGAAAACTCCAGTGGATTAGTATGGCAGCACCTCTACTCTTAGAGTTATGTGATGAGTAAAACACCTGGCCCACCCGATTCCTCCTCAGTTTAAGATGCTCATTGTCAGTTAAATGGGTTTCTGACAATAATGCTTTTTTGTGTTTTCCTTTTTCAAGAATGTTAGGATCCTTTGCCTTTTAATCAAATTATTTATTCCCTTAACACTAAGGGAGACTATTTTGAGATCACTCATAGTAAAGTTGACGATAGTTTGATAATCTGTGGGAGTGTTATTATAGCTACCGTATACCACCATGGATGTATTAAAAGTAATTGAAAAACCAGCAGTTTTCTGGCATGAAAAACAGGTAACTTACATTGTACGTTGTCGTAAACAATAACGAGAAAAAACAACAAATGAACGAAAGAACAGCCATCTAACCTTCAACACTTTACCCTTGTGCGGTTCTGGACAGCCAACCACAATACAAAATGAGAACCGGGCCACAAGAAACTGAGAAGAGTCGCCGCCGAGAAAAGAAGACCAGACATCCTCCCTAAAGCTACGTGTCGGTGATAGATCCCAGCAACCAACATGTTTTTTAATCATATCTTGTTTATCCATGTGAGGCACAAAGTAAACAAAAATCCAAGTCATGAAACATCTTTCCAATAATTAGCCACGTACCTTTACAACAGAGTTCTGCACCGAAGAGAAAAGGGGAAAAAAGTAGAGCATCAGCCTCCAGGCAAAGGTATCCAACCAAACCATAAGATGGTTTCAGTTCATTCCATCCAGGAAAGCAAGTTCATCCTTGGGTGATCAAAACGATTGGGTTTTCCCTTCGTGCGTAAAGACAGGACAGCCGGATATTGCATGGAGAATCTCACCTCCTTGATAAGAAGTTCACACACCCCGTTAAATGCACGCGCATCTCCGTGACAGCAGCTGTCATATCCTGTCTGATGAAGACCATTTGGTCTTTGTATGTGATCGGAGCCTGCTTCCTTGCAGGTGCCAGTATCCTGGATGTATCTCTGGAGTGATGTAACTTAACAATGACAGCACGTGGTCTGTCAGGTCTCGGCGGTCCAAGGCTCCGATGAGCCCGGTCGATCTTAATGAGCCCCCGCTTAGACTCAAAGCCAAGAAGAGTAGGGAGCCATCTCTCAAAAAATGAGACTGGTTGTCGGCCTTCCGTGTCTTCTTTGAGTTTGTAGATCAGGATATTGTCCCTACGGCTCTGTCCCTCCAAATCGGTACATTTCTCAGTCAGAGCGCGTACTTTCAACTCCAGCTCCTTCAATCTGGGTCCCACCGCAGACATGTCGTCCTCAACCGCTGAGATGTGGTGCACTGCTTGGGTGGTGCGTTCAGTGTTGGCTTATAATTTAGCAGAGATGTTACCCAAAGTGGTGGAAACTCCTTAAAATTCATATCAATCAGAGCCAAAATCTTCTCAGTGACCAATTGGGAAATATCTGCGGCTAGGGTATCAGAGCCGCTGACAAGCACCTCGTGCTGCTGAGCTACCTGGATAGCTTCTTTGCTAGTTAGCATATTCTTCCTTGTTGGCTCTTCTGTTGCTTTATAAGTGGAAGATTTGGTTGTTTTAGGATTGGGCATGGTGTCAGGTTGCTATAAAATAAGCCTACAACTTGTTAGTTTAGATAAAGATACAAGAATAATCCAAATTGGCTCGAGAGGGAATGGGAGCCCAGTGACAAGCGCCCGTTCAGGATAACTGCATCATGTGACCCCCGGACATGACGTTTAAAGACCGGTAAATAATTTTTTTCTATTTAATTAACTGTGTTCAACTTATGTCTGATTGACTCTATTATGAAAGAATAAGGTTTAACAAGACGATGAACGAGACCTTTCACTACTACATACACTGAGATCTTAACTTAACTCAATGTAACCTCAGTTTATCATCCTAGCCATATGGCATGGTTTGATCAGCCATGCGTGGGCCTTCCTTGGGTAGAGTGTCTTGTTATAATGGCTGAAACACTCTATGTATAGGTGTTGCCAGCCGAATGAAACCAGCTATCCAAACAACTAAACAGAACAAATGCAGAAACTCCACAGACTCAGGAATGATGTTTTGAAGAATTTACTGATATCAATTTTCTGTGAAACTGTAACAGGATAACAAAGTATTGTTACTACAGCAACAATACATGTAAGTATTGTTGCTGTAGTAACAACATCAAATTACTACATACACCGTTTTTATACATAGACTTGTGGTCTGAGTTAGCTTAGCATCTAGTCGGCTTTACTTCTAACAGAAAAATACACAATTTCCCTACACATGAAGATGTCTGTGATAACTGTTCTCATATGTAATTAATTCAACTTACAATACTTACAGATTATGCTTTAGCAAGCAAGAAAAGAAAGTAAGTAGGACTGAGGAACTGCCATGTGGCTGAAACTATGCTGTACTTTCTGTTTCTATTTTCCCTACTGCTTTTTGACAACTGCTAAGAATGACCACTAGACAGCATTGTTTAGCACAAATTAGGTAATAAAACAGTGAACATAACACTCACGCCAGGGATCATTAGAGTCCCACATAAACATTCAAACACTAATGTCTTTTGAAGACATCAGCAAAACCACCTCAGTGACTGGGTGGCAAAATGTCCTTTTATAGTCCCCATTTAAGGTTGTAACCTCAGCCCTTCTGACTAGTCCATCTTGGCCTGTGGAGATCTTTGATATAACCCACATAGGCCACTCGTTCCTATTCACTTGAGTATCTTTGAGCAGCACTATGTCTCCATCCTCAAGGCTTGGTCTCTTGTTCTGCCACTTATGGCAAAACTGCAGATTATGGAGGTATTCGCGCTTCCGTTTAGCACAGAATGTGTCCGCAAGACTGTGTACTCTTTTCCACTGTTCTTTTAGCATTATGCCGTTCTTAAAGTCTCCAGGTGGAGGGGGCAAAGATCCAGTTTTAGAGTGAGCAACAATGCTGGTGTGAGAATAAGGGGTGACTTCGGGTCAGATGATACTGGAACAAGAGGACGTGTGTTCATAATGGCAGACACTTTGGCCATAAAAGTTGACATAAGTTCATGGGTTAACTCCGCTTTTTTGCAGACCTGTGGTTCTGGTGGCTTCTATCGGTGTGGCAATGAATGATAAAGAGCTGCTCAAGTTGCCATCAGCGGTTTCTTTATTTCTCCATCTGCATTTCACAGAACGGGCATGGAGGTAAAGTCAGTCTCTGGCATAAAACAAGCTCCTCGTCAGTAATCCTCATGGCTCTGAGGATTACCCATAATAAGGTAACCACAATAAAATCATTACAAATTACAGTGATCGCATAGTGGGTTTTGTTTTACAGTAAAAGAACAACCAGTGAGTGTCTTATACAGAGAAAATATAGTAACTAATTAAAATGTTCTGAAAAATAAAATGTTGACATTTTATTTACTGGATGCCATTTTTATGTTTTAGTTTATATAAACTTGCATTTTAGAACAATGCAGAAACATAAATGAACCGTATCTTTATATAAAACTGTTCATATAAACCTCAGCCTCAGGAGATTTGGTGAAACATCCCTGCATTTCACACACCGAGCATCGAGGTGAGGTCAGTCTGGGATAAACCAGCTCCTGCCAGGAGCAGCCATAATGTTACCGCGTGGGAAATTCCCACTGCACTTTCCCATTAACTAAACATTCTCAAACATGACAAAAACGACATAACAGAACTAGCGTGACTCAAACCAAACATATTTCAACAATATGCAAAAACAAAAACCATAAACACACTTCACAAAATGCATAAATAATATTTCTTTATCACATGGCAGAGACACGTTACCTCGTCGGTGATCCTCATGGCTCTGAGGATTACCCATAATACCCCGCTCTTTCTAGGTGAAGGCAAAACAACTTTTACCAGCAGATGGTGCATTTTAGCAGGATTTAACCCGAACCATGTTAACTAAGTTACACCTGGCAATCCTGATCATCCGTTCCCAAGCACCGCCCATATGTGATGCATGAGGTGGATTGAAAATCCAAGAGCAGTTTTGCTGACTCAAGTAGTTTTCAATGTTCTGGAAGCCAAGGTCATTTTCAGTGCTCGGGCAGCACCAACAAAATTTGTGCCACAGTCAGATCTGATCTGCTTTTCCAGACCTCTGATGGCAAAAAGACGTCTCTGGGCATTAATGAAACTATCAGTGCTCATTGACTCAATTAACTCGATGTGGACTGCTCTCATAGACATACAAGAGAACATAACGGTCCACCATTTTGAGTTGGCTTTTCCACCTCTTGTGCATCACAAAACCATGTCCCAAGGGCCAAATACATTAACACCGATGTATGTGAAGGGTGGTGCAACTTGCAATCTTTCAGAGGGCAAAATTCCCATTTGCTGACATTCTGTCTTCCCCTTAACTTTCTGCAGGTGACACATCTGAAAATGACTGTGCTGATAGATTGCTTAGCTCCAACAAGCCAAAATCCTTCTGCTCTAATAGCTCCTTCTGTGAAGGAGCTATTCAGCTTCATGGAAGTGGTGTATAAGCAGAATTGCTAGGTCACGTCGACCAGGAATGATGAGGGAATTAGTAGTGGCAATGCCCAGTTCTGACTGTGCTATTCGGCCTCCAATTCTTAAAAGACAGTGACTGTCAAGAATTGGGTGTAATTTCCAAAGACTGCCTGAGGAAGGGATCCTGGACCCTTCAAGGAAGCACTTGATTTCTTCCTTGTAAAGCTCTCTGAACACTTTTTATGATGCAGGCCTGTGCTTTTACCATCTCTTCTTCTGTCGGTCGACACATATGCCAGCCGTAGCAGCGAGTAGCCTGGTCAGAGTGGGTAAAGGCAATATGGCTCAAATGAGCTATTGCTCTCTTGAGAATACTGTATTTGGAAAAGCTTTCAAAACGTTCAGGACTTAAAGTGCTTCTTTCAACTTGTGTCAAGTTTGTAACCACCTCAGGACGTACCTCTATGTCTTGTGCAGGGTCAACGAGGTCATATGTTTCTTGAGATGAAAGCTGCACATAAGAGTTTATTGGAAAGGGTGGTCCTTCAAACCACGTGGTACCACTCAGCAGTCCTGCCGGTACAGATCGGGACCCGTGGTCAGCAGGATTGAGTTCGGATACTGTGTGTTTCCACTGAGTTGGGCGAGTGGACTGGAGGATGCACTGAACTCTGTTGTGCACGTAGATATAAAATCTGCGTGACTGGTTGTATATGTACCCCAATACGACCTTGCTGTTGGTGTAGTACACGTCATAAAATGCACAGTCTATTTTTGCTAAGATCAGCTCTGTGACTTCAACTGCGAGAACTGCAGCACATAGCTCAAATCTTGGAACTGTCAGACCTGCTTGAGGAGCCAACTTTGTCTTTGCAAACACAAAACCAACTTCTGTGTTGTCAGTTCTTGAGACCTTTATGTAGGCAACAGCAGCAATGGCTTTCACTGATGTGTCAGCAACAACACAAAGTTCTCTCCTTTGGGCATTTGCTGTGGAGAGGGAAGTGTAAGGGTGCACTCCAGTCCTCTGTTAGACTGTTAAGCTCCTCAGTAACCACCTTCCTTGAATTGTAATTGGAGCAAGAAATCCGAGCGGATTATAGAGACTATTAACTGTAGAGAGGACACCTTTCGTGTAAAGGGCTTTTGACCGTCTGTAAACTGGAACGTGAAATTGTCCATATTTATGTTCCAAAGCAATTCCAGGCTGTCAAGCAAGTTCTCAGGAAAAATATTCAAGTTCTCAATGTCTTTAGCTCGATCCTTAGGTGGGAAAGCTTCTAGAACAGCTGGCCTATTAGAGGTTACTTTGTGTAACCGGAGGTTAGAGGGTGCAAGCGTGTACTGCACTTGTTTTAGGATATGAATTGCTTCTTCTTCAGTGGAAAATGACTTCAGCACGTCATCAACGTAGAAATTCCGCTCAATGAATTTACATGAGGCGATCATGAGCTACTTGCTTGTTGTTGGGTAAGTGGCGGCGTGGCGATCTAAACGGCAGAGGCCCTACCCAGCTATTGTCTCTGTCTTGGTAGAATTGTGAGTCCATGATGTGCATGAACTGCTGATCCTCAACTGATGGCTCCAGTTTGTAATCATCTGCAGTGCCTGTTGTCCTAAACTGTCCAGTTAGTTGCAGGGTTCAGACTTGTATGTAAATGTATATTTGATTTGGCTATCACAAGGCTGGAGATAACTTGACCGACGGTTATCTAAGATCTATGTTTTGTAGCTGTTCACACCTTCAGGCTCCTCCAAGACAGACGTTGCTATCGATCACCCAGCCTAGATCTAGTCTTTGTGCGAATGGGGAGTCGTTTGGGCCAGTTATTTGTTCTCTGACTTTGTGTTCTCAGCACATCGCTGCCCTTTGGATCAAGAGGTGGAATCATACTAGCAATACGTTCCAGATGAGAGGTGATGAGCAGCTTCTGGAGTAGGTATCTCAGAACGGTTATTAGGAATTTCATTGCATTCAAGGAGTGTAGGTAAGGGAAAACTTCTCATCTACAGACTCTACAATGAAGCCTGAAGCTCTTCTGCCTGTCACGTCTGCGAGCCCAGCACATGTTTTTAATGTGTAGGGATAATTTTGCCCTTTAATCTGGACAATCTGGTCAATTATTTGACCTGTTCATCTAAAATTGCGTACATTTTTTTAGACTGACCTCTTTGTCCAGCTGGATGAACATTCACAAGTATTATTTTTGAACATTCTCTAGCACTCACTCCTTCTCCACACACCTCTGTACATCTGGAGGTGACTTCTTGAGTGTGTTTTGTCATTCTCCCCACCCTGCTGTAACGGGGGTGACACCAACTTAGACTCCCATGGTGCTAGACATGGGAGGAGAGCGGAAATGTGATTGAAGCTATCACAGTCAGTACAGATGGTTTCAAAGGTGCAGTTTTTTGCAATATGGTCAGTAGAGGCACAACATCGAAAGCAGATGTTGAATTTCATGAGAAACTGTTTGCAATCCTCTAAGGGTTTCTCCCTGAATCCTCTGCACTTTTGAAGAGGATGGGTTTTGTTATGAATTCAGCACAGTTTATTTGGACTTATTGAGCCTTTTTTCTCCTCTGTATTTGCCTTGTTAGTAGTTGTTATCTGTGTTTTGTGGATAGATATAGGCACTTTAGAAAGCCTTTCTTGTCCTTGTTTTCTATCTGTTATGCCTGAATGATTAGAACTGTACAGGTTAAAACTTGGGTCTGTACAGGTTTTAGCTTCAGTGCTTATAAAGTTTGTGAAAACTTTGAAAGGGGGGAACCCACATTGTACTCATGTTTGTACTTTGAACCATAAGACATCCACTTCTCTTGAATGTTGTGAGGTAGTTTTTCAACTATTGGTTGAATTCCCCTTGATGTGTCCAAATAGGACAGGCCAGGTAAAAAGCCATCCGTCTTGGCAGCTTCTAGCTCCAGTAACACATCAGCTAGGTCACGCAGTTTGAGGGTTTCTCTGGCTGTGATCTTAGGAAAACTTTCCACCTTATTGAAAAGTGCTTGCTGTATGGCTTGTGGAGAGCCATAGATTTTATCAAGCCTGTCCCAACCCATCATTAAACCTGCTACAGAGCTCTTGATATTAACAGCCTTTATCTGTTTGGCTTGTTTGCTGGAGTTCTTACCCAGGTAGTGTACAAGTAAATCAATCTGTTCTCCAGCAGACAACTCGAGACCCACAATGGCACCTTTGAAGGATGATTTACATGCCCAGTAGTTCATAGGTTGGTCATCAAAATTTGTAAGGCCAGAAGTTATTAGCTGACTGCGAGCTAGGTATTTGGCAAGGTCATAAGTAGGTTGAGTTGGTACACAGTTGCCACCTCCCGGAGTGGCGGTGTAATGTGTTGGATTTAAGGGAGCAAATTGAGGTGCCATCATGTTCCTAGGAGGCTAAAGAAAGTTTTCTGTGTCATCCGAGGAGGTGTCTTTTGATATGTTATCTTGCTGTGTGATGATACATTCATGAGGGTGTGTTGGGGTGATATCTTCAACCTTTGGTTGTGTAAGCATCTCCATTGTATTGATGGGTGTTTGTTCTAGTACGTATTGAGCAGTGCGTTGTTCCTGGCTTTCTCTTAATGAGACGCTGACTTCGCCTCATGTCTGTAAACCCAGTTGAATCAGTCCAGCTCCTAGTGAATTAGCCTCTGCAATAGCAGCTTCCTTTCCTTTCTCAGCTTGAAGTGCATCGAGAGCGACTTGAAGGCGGGCTTGAGGTGGTTGAGGTTCCTGTAGCACTTTAACTTAGGTGTTGCAATGGCAAAGCTCCATGCGAAGGCAGTTATTTTATCGTCACTGTGATGCCATCTTTTCACTATATAGGTCTTGCCAGCCGAACGACACCAGCTATCCAAACAGCTAAACAGAACGAATGCAGAAACTCAACAGACTCAGGAGTGACGTTTTAAAGAATTTACTGACATCAATTTTCTGTAAAACTAACAAGATAACAAAGAATTACATATATTGTTAGTGTAGTAACAATGTCAAAATCAGTACATACACCATTTTTATACATAGACTGGTGGTCTGAATTAGCTTAGCATCAGGTCGGGTTTACTTCTAACAGAAAAATACATTATTTCTCTACAAATGAAGATGTCTGCGATAACTGAACATAACACTCTATGACCCTGAGGTATACGACTAATTATGTGTCCGTGGTTTCCTTATTTAATAATTAAGATCAAAAATAAAACTTACTAAAAAATTTGCCTTGAGTTACCCTGGGCTCTCCCCACAACCCCATTTTTCATGACGTTTGACCTTCTATAAAATTAATTTTGTGACCTTTATTTGTTATTAGAGTACAATGTTCATTTGCTTTTACATTAATGGATGTCTCTTAATTGCTGATTGCACTTTCTAACTTGATGTCAACATGTACTGTTTAAATATTTTTATTGTTTTTTTGTCTCCCAAGTATTTATTGCACTTTTAACCTTCCAGATATATTTAATTAATCAGTATTTACGTTTATTTAATAAATTTTATTTGTTTTATAAGCTTTTTTAAACTTATTTAAGTATTTAATTTCTTTATTTACATGTTTAATAATAATTTTCACCATGCCGCCACCTGTTGAAGCCGATCGATTGAAATCCTTAGGAGGAGTTCGATCAAATGTGACATCTGTAAATGGCCAATATGGGGTCCAAATCGAAGGTTCAATCCAAAATGGCTAACTTCCTTTCATACTTGCATTATGACATTAATTGTAAATTCTGAGTGTCTTGGGGAGCTCTAGAACTGTACTGAATTTCAAGTCTCTACGATAAAGTAAGTGAATAGGAAACGGTATTTTGAAATGCTCTAGTGGGCGCCATTGAACTGCTTCTTTTGAGATTTTGCATAGACCTTGAAATATGTAAATTTTTAACAATCTCTGGGTCCACCAATTTTGGTAACTTTTTGAATATGATAAAGCCACCAAAAAACCAATTCATTAAGCAGAAGAATAAGAATTAAAGCTCTGAGGAGCCTCAAGCGGTCCTTGCAGCCAGCGCCGCTCCAGCCTACAGACATCGCGGGGCATCCCACACCACTGCCCGCATGCCACTGCGTACAGTGTCGCACAGTTAAAGCGCGTGTCTGCCAGGCAGTATGGACCGATGAGGTTGGCATAGTTTCCTGGCGACGCACCACAAATTTGGTGCAGATCAGTCAATGTAGATTAGAAAGTCTATTACACTGCAATGGGGACACATGAAATTGAACATGTCAGTCAACAAAAAGGTGTGTAAAGAACAATAAATATTTAAAAGGCATTTTGTTTATATTTGAATTATGGCTAACATCTACATCCATCCATGCATTCATACATTTCCTACACCCTTGTCTCTTACTGGGGTCGGGATGGTTGCTGGTGCCCATCTCCAGCTTTCGTGCAAAGATCTAAATGTATAATTAAAATACTTTGTTGTACATATTTGACACATTTTACAAAAAATTATTGTAAGCACAACATGAGGACATGGAATGTTGCCACAAAAAAGAATCAACTTACATATTTTTAAATAAATCTTATCACATTTTGAACTCATGACCAAATCTGCTGTAGCATTTTTAACAAAATTGTAACTGTTATATGTCATGAACAAACTTTTAAATTGAACACAATTCCTCAATATTTTAATTAAACATTGCCATGACATGCCATGTTGCCACTGACATCTGGCATTGGTTTCCTTATTAATGAGAAGACTGGTATTGCATGCTGTTCACCAGTACTCCATAATGTGGTGTGTAACTTGAAACTGTAACTGTGAGTGCATCTTTCAGATGTGCATCAGTGAGGCATGTTCTGTGTTTGTTCTTGATGAACTTCATGTCAGAAAACTCTGATTCACAGAGATGGGTTGAACCAAACAGGCTGGTAACCTTCATAGCTGCTGTGCTTACACCACAGCACCAACAATTTTACTTGGCTTTCAACACCAGCGGGATCTAGTTTAAATTGTATTTTTTGTTTTTAAGCTGTATGTTTTAATTTTTTATTATGTTGTGTTTAATGTACAGGATTTTGTATAAGCTGTGTAAATAAAGTTGGTTTGGTTTGATTCCACTTAACCTACAGGGCAAAGTGGAATCAAGTTATAATGTAGCTGTCGCATTCAGTCTTCAGTTCTTTTAGTGGCTAACTGTATTAACTGTGTGTAAGTTTTCCTGCAGGTGTTGCCCGTACTGGACTGTGTTGGAGCTTCTCTTTATTAAATTATAATAAAAATAATCATTTTCATCAACATCACCTGGGTCTCAGTGTTCATTCTCACGACGAACAACCACAAATCATGACAGTTTAAGTTTTGGGAGAATGTATGTGCATCTTAACAACTTAATTGATACTTTATCTTGTCACTTGTGTTGACATTAGCTACATTGTGTTTACTGCAGCGCTCCCTGGTGCAGCCCGCAGCATCTCATGCAGATTGGCAAATGTAGAGAGGAGATACAGCTATTTCATTAACCGAAAGGGTGCAGTGGAGTCAAGTTATAATCTAATCTTTAGAGGTCCACCAGAGTCGATCATAGAAAATCTGGTACAAAATGGATGAAGCCTGGTTGATTCAGAGACGATCATAGACATGGTTGGATTTGCTATTTGCTAATAAGGCACGCCCACAGAATTCAGCTAGCAACCAACATACACAGAGTTCATCATCATGTCTTTTTATATCAATTTGCACAGCATTGAACCCATTTGAGTCAGAGTAAAAGTAAGACTTCCGGCAGACAAAAACAAGGGACTTCTGTTGGAGGGGGGCGTTGCTAAGGTGATGTCATCATATGACCTTGTGAATGTGATCAAGGCTGGCCAATAATGAGACATGGAAAGTCTGATGAAGTTGTCACTTTTCCTGTAGAAGGTATTGGATTTAGTATTTTATGGCACAAAGCCAAAGTTTGACACTTAGCCACGCCCACATGCTTTGATGTACGAGAATTCTTTTGATAACTTTTCACCTTCAATGTCTTAAGTGTGTGCTCAGCAAGTTTGAAGTCTGTATGTGAAATGCTGTAGGAGGAGTTCGATCAGAAGCCACGTCAATGAAAAACATGAAATGGCGGCTTTGATCCAAAATGGCAAACTTCCTTTTGGGTTTGGACCATGGCTCAAGAGACTTTTTGTACATCCTCACAAGATACACATGTGTACCAAGTTTCATAATTCTAGGTTAACGCATGGCTTGGGGCTGATGATTTAAAATAAAAAAATATTAAACATTCGAAAAACATAGGCCTTCGCAGCGCTTAGCTGCTCGGGCCTAATTAAAGCTCCGCGGAGCCTCAAGCTGCCCGAGCAGCCAAGCTGCTATAGCCACCGCGGGGATCGAGCACCGCCACCCGCCTGCCACCCGCGTACCCTTTCGCAGTTGATGCGCGCGTCCACCAGGCAGTTCGCACCTTTCACTTCGGCATGGTTCCCTGCGACACACCACAATTTGGTGCAAATCGGTCGATGTAGAGAGGAGATATTGGTGATGGGATAATCTAGGGGGCGCTGTAGAGTAAAATCACAATTCAATCGTTTTGGGCTCTTTAGCATTGAGCATACATCAAACGTATCCAGTTTGGTACCAATCGGAAGATGCGTGTGTGATTCAGAGACAGTTTTATGCATATGGCGAAGGACAGACAGTTGGCCATGCCCCATGAGTCAGAGTTCATCATCACAGTTCATCATCAGGTCATATTATTTCAGGAGGTAGAAGATTAATTCCATATGTATTACTCAGAAAAAATAAAACATACAGTAGAAAAAACAGATTACTTCCTGTCAAAAGTGGGCGGAGCTAAGGTTACGTCATCATCTGACCATGAGAATGTAATGAGGGTTGGTCAGTAGTGAGACATAGGAAGTCTGAAGCAGCTGTGACCTTGTATGTTCAAGTTATTTCACTTTGATGTTTTTATGGCGAATAGTCAAAGTTTGGCACTTAGCCACGCCCACATGCTTTCACATACAAAAATTCCTGTGATAACTTTAGACCTTTAATGTCTGAACTCTCTGCTGACTGAGCTTGAAGTCTGTATGTCAAACGCTGTAGGAGGAGTTTGATCAAATATGACGTCTCTGAAAAACAGCAAATGGTGGCTTTTATACAAAATGGCCGTCTTCCTGTTGGGTTTGGACCATTGCTCCAAGAGACTTTTTTGTAGGTCCTGACAAGGTACACAAGTGTACCAAGTTTTATAATTCTAGGTAAAAGAATGGCTTGGGGCTGATTATTTAAAATATTCAAGGGGGCGCTGTTGAGACATTAGGCCACGCCCACAAAAAATTACACTGGATTCCTGTCGAGGGGCCCACAAGGATCAGACCTAGTGAGTTTGGTGCAGCTGGGCTTTAAACAGTGGAATTCAAGGCCAACGTAAGGAGATGGCGTTAAAGGTCACTTCGCCACGCCGCCACGCCCAGCTGCTGCATCCAAACCAAACGGGGTTGGACACCCTGACACACCATCATGTCTTCTGTCTGTGGACACAGTTTAATGTTGATTAGGTGAAAGGGGTCAGATAGTGAACGTCGCAGTAAAACATGACACTTCCTGTTCTAAGGGGGCGTGGCTTAGGTAATCTCAAAATTTACAACTGGGTGTCATAGGTCATCCAAAGGTGATCACACACAGAAAGTTTGGTGGCTCTGTGAGTTTATTTGTAAGAGATATAACAGTTTATTACATTCTGGTGAGTCGGTGAACTTTGACCCCTGGTACGACCCCTTGAGCATGCTGGAAAACTCACGAATTTGATAACTTTGAATGGGCCATGCCTTATGATCAATCTGACCGAGTTTGAAGCTGATCGATCGAAATCCCTAGGAGGAGTTCGATCAAATGCGAAGTGTGTAAACGGCCAAAATGGGCTCAAAATCGGAACTTCAATCCAAAATGGCCGACTTCCTAGGACAGATGCACTATGACATTAATTGTAAATTCTGAGCGTCTTGGGGAGCTCTACAAGTGTACCAAATTTCAAGTCTCTACGATAAAGTAAGTGAATAGAAAAGGGTCTTTTGAAAGTTGCTAGGGGGCGCCCTTGAGCCGTTTCTTGTGCGATTTTGCGAGGACATTAAAATACGTAAATTTTCACCGGGCTCTATGCGGCCGCCAAGTTTGGTGAGTTTTTGAATATGATAAAGCCCCAAAAAAGCCAATTTATTTTACGGAAGAATAATAATAATAAGAATAATTAAAGCTCCGCGGAGCCTCAAGCGGCCCGAGCAGCCAAGCGCCGCTCCGGCCTATAGCCACCGCGGGGGACCCAGCACCGCCGCCCGCCTGCCACTGCGTACCCTTTCGAACAGTTGAGGCGCGCCTCCGCCAGGCAGTTCGAACCGTTCACTTCGGCATGGTTCCCTGAGAACACCACAAATTGGGCAGATCGGTCGATGTAGAGAGGAGATATTGATGATGGGATAGTCTAGGGGGCGCTGTAGAGTAAAACACAATTCAAAGCCGTTGGGCTCTTTAGCATGAGCACAGGTCAAACGTATCCAGTTTGGTGCCAATCGGAAGATGCGTGTTTGATTCAGAGACAATTTTATGCATATGGCGAAGGATAGCCATTTAGCCACGCCCCCATGAGTCAGAGTTCATCCTCACAGTTCCTGATCAGGTCATATAATGTCAGGTGTTAGAAGATTAATTCCATATGTATTACTCAGTAAAAATAAGACATACAGTAGAAAAAACTGGTGACTTCCAGTGAAAAGTGGGCGGAGCTAAGGTTGCGTCATCATCTGACCATAGAATGTAATGAGGGTTGGTTACTATTGAGACATAGGAATTCTGAAGCAGCTGTGACCTTGTATGTGGAAGTTATGTCACTTTGATGTTTTATGGCGATTAGTAAAAGTTTTGCATTTAGCCACGCCCACATGCTTTGACATACAAAATTCCTTGATAACTTTAGACCTTTAATGTCTCAACTCTCTGCTGAT
>NW_027675163.1:0-90689 GCF_904066995.2 Poecilia reticulata | reverse complement strand
GACTAAGCTGTAGTTGTATCCATTCATTATGTTAAATTGATGCATGAGCTAAAATTAGCCAATATGCTATGTTAGCTTAAAATGCTGGCAGTAGCATGTGGAGAACAGGACCATGTTGTTTTAATTTTACTACTCCATTCAGTATACTAAACATGTCTAATTAATGAGAAAATTAGCTAAAAGCTAACTTTAGGTAAAAATGCTAGTGCACTAGTCAAAGACAGTGAAATGATAACTTTTGTACTAATGTAATAACTGCCTTGCTGCGCACATCACTATCCTGAGAAATAAATAACATAAAAACACTAATATTATTGCACTGCCTACGGCGGTGCACTAACACGAGAGGAATATGCAGGCTTTTATTTTGAAACTTTCAGTTAGCTTCATTTTAATGACTATGCTAATTCAATGTGCAAACTGGTGTTTAAACCAGTCATGTAAGGCCCAAAAGAACAATTGCTTGATGTAAAAATGGCCAAAGCTTTTATTTTGAAATTTTCAGTAAGCGTCATATCAATGGCTACACTAATCCAGTCTGTAACAGTAATTTGGTAACACCAGTTTTTAAATCACCAGTAGAGCAATTGCAGTATGTAAAAATGATCAAGGCTTTTATTTTGAAAAATTATTAAGCTTCATTGTAAATGGCCACACTAATCCAATGTTTAACAGTGGTTGTGTTAAACCACTTAATAATAGCCCTCTGCTTTAACTGTATGTTTGCCATAGTGTTTGTATTCTGACCCAGGAGCTGTTGCCATGTTCGGTTGCTATGGTAAATAGGCCACAGGGTGCCAGCTGTAAGAGAGACACACAGGGGGAGACAATTCTATCTGTTTGAGCCAGCCAGTTTCACTAAAACAAGCACACTGAACGACCCCTTCCCATTCAAGATCCGTAAGGCCGATCCGAAAACGGTTTGAAGCGTATGAGAGGGCTATTTGTCGTCTCCGATAGTACCGTGATTCATATCTGTAGGTCATTCACAGGAATTGCACTGATGAGAGAAATATGGTGTGTGCAGAGCTCAGTAATTTTTAAATTAAATCTTTTTTTTTTTTAAGATTTAATTTAATTTTTTTGTGATCAATTGTAATTTCCCCAAATACAAAGTTATTATTTCAAAATGCATCAGTAGTATTGTTCTTTAGGGGTTATATGATGTAACAAATATTTTTTTTTACCTGCAGGAGTTGTCTACAGTAGAAGGAGGAACAGGGTCTTAGCTAAAATGCTCATTTTAAGAAAGACTTAGGTACATATACTAACCAGAGACCAAAGCAAAAATGGGTAAAATGCTTATTTTAAGAATGACTGATGTAAATGTACTAACCTGACAGGAAAAAGTTACTAAAAATTGCTAGAATGCTTATTTTAAATAAGACTGATGTAAACACAAAGTCAGATTTGATGAAAAAGCAGTCTGAACGACCCCTTCCCCTACAAGATCCGTATGGCCGATGCAAAAACTGTTTGAAGCGTATGAGAGGGCTTTTTGTCTTCCCTGATATTTATTTCTCAGGATATTTATTGATATTTATTTCAGTAAACTGCCTTGCTGCGCAAGGCAGTTCACTATCCTGAGAAATAAATAACAAAAACTTTAATATTATTGCACCGCCTACGGCGGTGCACTAAAATGGTGGGTCAAATGCTAATGTTTGTGCTAATGTTAATGAACTGCCTTGCTACGCAAGGCAGTTCACTATCCTGAGCAAAAAAAGGTAAAAAAAAGCTGAGTATTATTGCACCGCCTACGGCGGTGCACTAACGTGAGGAATATGCAGACTTTTATTTTGAAACTTTCAGTAAACTTCATTTTAACTACCACACCAAATCATAGTGTTACAGTAGTTTGTTTAAACCAGTCACATAAAGGCCAAAAGAGTAATGACCTGATGTGAAAAATGTCAAGGCTTTAGTTAGGAGTTAGTTAGGCTGCAAAGAAATATACAGGCTTTTATTATAAAATTTTCAGTAAGCTTAATTTTAAATGGCCACACTAATCCAATGTGTAACAGTGGTTGGGTTAAAGCAGTGATATAATGCCCAGAAAACTCTGCCCTGCCTGCAGATATAACATTCTGTTCACCCTCCATCTGTAGTAACTCAAAAACCTATATAAAACACTGGGGATGAAGCGTCAGTTGGTCATGTCCCATAACTTTGCTCTGAAGCACCTGGACAGAAAACCGTAAGCCCTAGAGAAATTTTGAAAACATTTTACCGGAGCAGGCATGCGGTGCTATTTCCTGACCAACTTTCATACCAATAGCACAAGTTTTGCGGCCATGAGAGCGATTTCAAAATTATTTTTGGGTCAAAATTCCACCCTGTTCCTCACTCTAAAAAGCGGCAGTTGGTTTCAGTTACACTCTAGGGTTTCGGCAGTTGGAAATTTCGCTCGTTTTTCGCTTTTTACGTCGCCATCGTAACTCCGATCCCCAATAAAAGTAATAGCTCCCTTCTCGGGTACGAGCCGCACGTTTTGATACCACTTTTGTGGGTGGGCACGCAGCGGTACGAGCCGCATTAACGGTAATGGAAGAAGATGTTATAATAACTAGAAAATTCCTGCAGAAATTTTAAAGGGGCATGCCAAAGTGTGCCCGTCGGCTTTCAGCCAGTGTTTTTATGCTAAAAATTAGCATTAATGCTAAAGAAAGCTGCAACGTAGTCAATTAACTGTGGAGAGGAAGAAGCATGTTGACTAAGCTGTAGTTGTACCATTCATTATGTTAAAATTGATGCATGAGCTAAAATTTGCCAATATGCTAATGTTAGCTTAAATGCTGGCAGTAGCATGTGGAGCAACAGGACCATGTTGTTTTAATTTTACTACTCCATTCAGTACACTAAACATGTCTAATTAATGAGAAAATTAGCTAAAAGCTAACTTTAGGTAAAAATGCTAGTGCACTAGTCAAAGACAGTGAAATGATAACTTTTGTACTAATGCTAATAAACTGCCTTGCTGCGCACTATCACTATCCTGAGAAATAAATAACATAAAAAACACTAATATTATTGCACTGCCTACGGCGGTGCACTAACACGAGAGGAATATGCAGGCTTTTATTTTGAAACTTTCAGTTAGCTTCATTTTAATGACTATGCTAATTCAATGTGCAACTGTGGTTTGTTTAAACCAGTCATGTAAGGCCCAAAAGAACAATTGCTTGATGTAAAAATGGCCAAAGCTTTTATTTTGAAATTTTCAGTAAGCGTCATGATCAATGGCTACACTAATCCAGTCTGTAACAGTAATTTGGTAACACCAGTTTTTAAATCACCAGTAGAGCAATTGCAGTATGTAAAAATGATCAAGGCTTTTATTTTGAAAAATTTATTAAGCTTCATTGTAAATGGCCACACTAATCCAATGTTTAACAGTGGTTGTGTTAAACCACTTAATTAATAGCCCTCTGCTTTAACTGTATGTTTGCCATAGTGTTTGTATTCTGACCCAGGAGCTGTTGCCATGTTCGGTTGCTATGGTAAATAGGCCACAGGGTGCCAGCTGTAAGAGAGACACAGAGGGGGAGACAATTCTATCTGTTTGAGCCAGCCAGTTTCACTAAAACAAGCGCACTGAACGACCCCTTCCCATTCAAGATCCGTAAGGCCGATCCGAAAACGGTTTGAAGCGTATGAGAGGGCTACTTGTCGTCTCCGAAAGTACAGTGATTCATATCTGTGGGTCATTCACAGGAATTGCACTGATGAGAGAAATATGGTGTGTGCAGAGCTCAGTAATTTTTAAATTAAATCTTTTTTTTTTTTAAAGATTTAATTTAATTTTTTTGTGATCAATTGTAATTTTCCCTAAATACAAAGTTATTATTTCAAAAATGCATCAGTAGTATTGTTCTTTAGGGGTTATATGATGTAACAATATTTTTTTTACCTGCAGGAGTTGTCTACAGTAGAAGGAGGAACAGGGTCTTAGCTTAAAATGCTCATTTTAAGAAAGACTTAGGTACATATACTAACCAGAGACCAAAGCAAAAATGGGTAAAATGCTTATTTTAAGAATGACTGATGTAAATGTACTAACCTGACAGGAAAAAGTTACTAAAAATTGCTAGAATGCTTATTTTAAATAAGACTGATGTAAACACAAAGTCAGATTTGATGAAAAAGCAGTCTGAACGACCCCTTCCCCTACAAGATCCGTATGGCCGATGCAAAAACTTTTTGAAGCGTATGAGATGGCTTTTTGTCTTCCCTGATATTTATTTCTCAGGATATTTATTGATATTTATTTCAGTAAACAGCCTTGCTGCGCAAGGCAGTTCACTATCCTGAGAAATAAATAACAAAAACTTTAATATTATTGCACCGCCTACGGCGGTGCACTAAAATGGTGTGTCAAATGCTAATGTTTGTGCTAATGTTAATGAACTGCCTTGCTACGCAAGGCAGTTCACTATCCTGAGCAAAAAAAGGTAAAAAAAAGCTGAGTATTATTGCACCGCCTACGGCGGTGCACTAACGTGAGGAATATGCAGACTTTTATTTTGAAACTTTCAGTAAACTTCATTTTAACTACCACACCAAATCATAGTGTTACAGTAGTTTGTTTAAACCAGTCACATAAAGGCCAAAAGAGTAATGACCTGATGTGAAAAATGTCAAGGCTTTAGTTAGGAGTTAGTTAGGCTGCAAAGAAATATACAGGCTTTTATTATAAAATTTCAGTAAGCTTAATTTTAAATGGCCACACTAATCCAATGTGTAACAGTGGTTGGGTTAAAGCAGTGATATAATGCCAAGAAAACTCTGCCCAGCCTGCAGATATAACATTCTGTTCACCCTCCATCTGTAGTAACTCAAAAACCTATATAAAACACTGGGGATGAAGCGTCAGTTGGTCATGTCCCATAACTTTGCTCTGAAGCACCTGGACAGAAAACCGTAAGCCCTAGAGAAATTTTGAAAACATTTTACCGGAGCAGGCATGCGGTGCTATTTCCTGACCAACTTTCATACCAATAGCACAAGTTTTGCGGCCATGAGAGCGATTTCAAAATTATTTTTGGGTCAAAATTCCACTCTGTTCCTCACTCTAAAAAGCGGCAGTTGGTTTCAGTTACACTCTAACGTTTCGGCAGTTGGAAATTTCGCTCGTTTTTCGCTTTTTACGTCGCCATCGTAACTCCGATCCCCAATAAAAGTAATAGCTCCCTTCTCGGGTACGAGCCGCACGTTTTGATACCACTTTTGTGGGTGGGCACGCAGCGGTACGAGCCGCATTAACGGTAATGGAAGAAGATGTTATAACTAGAAAATTCCTGCAGAAATTTTAAAGGGGCATGCCAAAGTGTGCCCGTCGGCTTTGAGCCAGTGTTTTTATGCTAAAAATTAGCATTAATGCTAAAGAAAGCTGCAACGTAGTCAATAACCTGTGGAGAGGCAGAAGCATGTTGACTAAGCTGTACTTGTACCATTCCTTATGTTAAAACTGATGCATAAGCTAAAATTAGCCAATATGCTAATGTTAGCTTAAATGCTGGCAGTAGCATGTGGAGCAACAGGACCATGTTGTTTTAATTTTACTACTCCATTCAGTATACTAAACATGTCTAATTAATGAGAAAATTAGCTAAAAGCTAACTATAGATAAAAGTGCTAGTGCACTAGTCAAAGACAGTGAAATGCTAACTTTTGTACAAATGCTAATGAATTGCCTTGCTGCGCAAGGCAGTTCACTATCCTGAGAAATAAATAACATAAAAAAACGCTAATATTATTCCAACGCCTACGGCGGTGCACTAAAAGTTGAGGAATATGCAGACTTTTAATTTGAAATTTTCAGTAAGCTTCATTTTAACAACCTCACCAATTCAATGTGTAACAGTAGTTTGTTTAAACCAGTCACATAAAACACAAAAGAGCAATTACCTGATGTGAAAAATGTCAAGACTTTTATTTTGACATTTTTAGTAAGCTTCATAATTGTTACACATTGGATTAATGGCCACATTAATCCAACGTGTAACAGTCCAGCTATATAATGCCCAAAACAGCAAGTAGTTCTAAATCCCAGCTCAGCCCTATTGTGTGGTATCTGAGAGTTCCGCCATGTTGTAATTCTTCTATAGTAATTAATCCTGTGTGTGTGCTGACCAAGGCAATGCACTAGGCTGTGAAGTGCTATTCTTTGTGTTAATATACCTTTTCTCAGGTAATTCGATAACCTGAGAAAAGGAAACTTAACAATGCAAATATTATTCCACCGCCTATGGCGGTACACTATCCTGAGAGGAATATGCAGACTGTTTCTAACTGTTTGTAGCAGTTAGTTTTTCTGAACAAAGCAGTCCAAACATCTCCTTCCTGTTGAGGAACTGCAAGAGTGATCCAAAAACAGTTTGAAGCATATAGTCAAGGGGGGTGAAATGCTAAAGTTTGTGCTAGTGTTATTGAACTGCCTTGCTGCGCAAGGCAGTTCACTATCCTGAGCGATAAAAAGGTCAAAAAAGCTAAAAATTAATGCACCGCCTACGGCGGTACACTCATGTGAGAGGAATATACAGGTTTTTATTTTGAAAGTTTCAGTTAGCTTCATTTTAATGACCACACTAATTCAATGTGTAACAGTGGTTTGGTTAAACCAGTCATGTAAGGCCCAAAAGAACAATTGCTTGATTTAAAAATGGCCAAAGCTTTTATTTTGAAATTTTCAGTAAGCGTCATTATCAATGGCTACACTAATCCAGTCTGTAACAGTAATTTGGTAACACCAGTTTTTAAATCACCAGTAGAGCAATTTGCGGGATGTAAAAATGATCAAGGCTTTTATTTTGAAAAATTTATTAAGCTTCATTGTAAATGGCCACACTAATCCAATGTTTAACAGTGGTTGTGTTAAACCACTTAAATAGTAGCCCTCTGCTTTAACTGTATGTTTGCCATAGAATGTTTGCTATCTGACCCAGGAGCTGTTGCCATGTTCGGTTGCTATGGTAAATAGGCCACAGGGTGCCAGCTGTAAGAGAGACACACAGGGGGAGACAATTCTATCTGTTTGAGCCAGCCAGTTTCACTAAAACAAGCACACTGAACGACCCCTTCCCATTCAAGATCCGTAAGGCCGATCCGAAAACCGTTTGAAGCGTATGAGAGGGCTATTTGTCGTCTCCGATAGTACCGTGATTCATATCTGTAGGTCATTCACAGTAATTGCACTGATGAGAGAAATATGGTGTGTGCAGAGCTCAGTAATTTTAAATTAAATCTTTTTTTTAAAAAAAAGATTTAATTTAATTTTTTTGTGATCAATTGTAATTTTCCCCAAATACAAAGTTATTATTTCAAAAATGCATCAGTAGTATTGTTCTTTAGGGGTTATATAATGTAACAATATTTTTTTTACCTGCAGGAGTTGTCTTCAGCAGAAGAAAGAACCAATCAGCATGCTTTTTTGTCTGTCAGCAATATTGGATTTTTAAAAAAAAATTTCTTGCATTTGCAGGTGATGGCAAGTGATTGATATTGTATTTTATGATGCATTAGTGTCCACTTCAGTGGTCTGTGTAAATTGACAGCAAAAATAGCTAAAATTCTTATTTTAAGAAAGACTGATGTAAATGTACTAACCTGAGAGAAAAAAATAGCTATAATGCTCATTTTTTTAAAAATGAGGTAAATGTACTGCCTTGCTTCGCAAGGCAGTCCACTAACCTGAGAGAAAAAAATAGCTATAATGCTCATTTTTTTAAAAATGAGGTAAATGTACTGCCTTGCTTCGCAAGGCAGTCCACTAACCTGAGAGAAAAAAATAGCTATAATGCTCATTTTTTTAAAAATGAGGTAAATGTACTGCCTTGCTTCGCAAGGCAGTCCACTAACCTGAGAGAAAATATAGCTAAAATGCTCATTTTAAGAAAGACTGATGTAAATGTACTGCCTTGCTTTGCTATGGTGTGCACTAAGCTGAGTAATTTTTCAAAAATCTATATAAAACACTGGGGATAGGTTTCAAAAACCTATATTAAACACTGAGGAGGAGCGTCAGTTGGTCATGTCCCATCACTTTGCTCTGAAGCACCTGGACAGAAAACCGTAAGCCCTAGAAAAGTTTTGAAAACATTTTACCGGAGCAGACATGCGGTGCTATTTCCTGACCAACTTTCATACCAATAGCACAAGTTTTGCGGCCATGAGAGCGATTTCAAAATTATTTTTGGGTCAAAATTCCACTCTGTTCCTCACTCTAAAAAGCGGCAGTTGGTTTCAGTTACACTCTAACGTTTCGGCAGTTGGAAATTTCGCTCGTTTTTCGCTTTTTACGTCGCCGTCGTAACTCCGATCCCCAATAAAAATAATAGCTCCAATGCCGGGGTCGAGCCACACGTTTTGATACCACTTTTGTGGGTGGGCACGCAGCGGTACGAGCCGCATTAACGGTAACGGAAGAAAAATATGGAATAATAAAGAGACATTCTATTAGGTGTAGAACAATAGGTGCCTGCCATGCAATGCATGGAGGCAGTACTGACTTGCTTCGCAAGTCAGTACTGCTCTCCTTATGCATTGCTATGGCATGCCCCTAATAATAAACAGACATTCTATTGGGTGTAGAACAATAGGTGCCTGCCATGCAATGCATGGAGGCAGTACTGACTTGCTTCGCAAGTCAGTACTGCTCTCCTTATGCATTGCTATGGCATGCCCCTAACTAGAAAATTCCTGCAGAAATTTTAAAGGGGCATGCCAAAGTGTGCCCGTCGGCTTTGAGCCAGTGTTTTTATGCTAAAAATTAGCATTAATGCTAAAGAAAGCTGCAACGTAGTCAATAACCTGTGGAGAGGCAGAAGCATGTTGACTAAGCTGTACTTGTACCATTCCTTATGTTAAAACTGATGCATAAGCTAAAATTAGCCAATATGCTAATGTTAGCTTAAATGCTGGCAGTAGCATGTGGAGCAACAGGACCATGTTGTTTTAATTTTACTACTCCATTCAGTATACTAAACATGTCTAATTAATGAGAAAATTAGCTAAAAGCTAACTATAGATAAAAGTGCTAGTGCACTAGTCAAAGACAGTGAAATGCTAACTTTTGTACAAATGCTAATGAATTGCCTTGCTGCGCAAGGCAGTTCACTATCCTGAGAAATAAATAACATAAAAAAACGCTAATATTATTCCAACGCCTACGGCGGTGCACTAAAAGTTGAGGAATATGCAGACTTTTAATTTGAAATTTTCAGTAAGCTTCATTTTAACAACCTCACCAATTCAATGTGTAACAGTAGTTTGTTTAAACCAGTCACATAAAACACAAAAGAGCAATTACCTGATGTGAAAAATGTCAAGACTTTTATTTTGACATTTTTAGTAAGCTTCATAATTGTTACACATTGGATTAATGGCCACATTAATCCAACGTGTAACAGTCCAGCTATATAATGCCCAAAACAGCAAGTAGTTCTAAATCCCAGCTCAGCCCTATTGTGTGGTATCTGAGAGTTCCGCCATGTTGTAATTCTTCTATAGTAATTAATCCTGTGTGTGTGCTGACCAAGGCAATGCACTAGGCTGTGAAGTGCTATTCTTTGTGTTAATATACCTTTTCTCAGGTAATTCGATAACCTGAGAAAAGGAAACTTAACAATGCAAATATTATTCCACCGCCTATGGCGGTACACTATCCTGAGAGGAATATGCAGACTGTTTCTAACTGTTTGTAGCAGTTAGTTTTTCTGAACAAAGCAGTCCAAACATCTCCTTCCTGTTGAGGAACTGCAAGAGTGATCCAAAAACAGTTTGAAGCATATAGTCAAGGGGGGTGAAATGCTAAAGTTTGTGCTAGTGTTATTGAACTGCCTTGCTGCGCAAGGCAGTTCACTATCCTGAGCGATAAAAAGGTCAAAAAAGCTAAAAATTAATGCACCGCCTACGGCGGTACACTCATGTGAGAGGAATATACAGGTTTTTATTTTGAAAGTTTCAGTTAGCTTCATTTTAATGACCACACTAATTCAATGTGTAACAGTGGTTTGGTTAAACCAGTCATGTAAGGCCCAAAAGAACAATTGCTTGATTTAAAAATGGCCAAAGCTTTTATTTTGAAATTTTCAGTAAGCGTCATTATCAATGGCTACACTAATCCAGTCTGTAACAGTAATTTGGTAACACCAGTTTTTAAATCACCAGTAGAGCAATTTGCGGGATGTAAAAATGATCAAGGCTTTTATTTTGAAAAATTTATTAAGCTTCATTGTAAATGGCCACACTAATCCAATGTTTAACAGTGGTTGTGTTAAACCACTTAAATAGTAGCCCTCTGCTTTAACTGTATGTTTGCCATAGAATGTTTGCTATCTGACCCAGGAGCTGTTGCCATGTTCGGTTGCTATGGTAAATAGGCCACAGGGTGCCAGCTGTAAGAGAGACACACAGGGGGAGACAATTCTATCTGTTTGAGCCAGCCAGTTTCACTAAAACAAGCACACTGAACGACCCCTTCCCATTCAAGATCCGTAAGGCCGATCCGAAAACCGTTTGAAGCGTATGAGAGGGCTATTTGTCGTCTCCGATAGTACCGTGATTCATATCTGTAGGTCATTCACAGTAATTGCACTGATGAGAGAAATATGGTGTGTGCAGAGCTCAGTAATTTTTAAATTAAATCTTTTTTTTAAAAAAAAGATTTAATTTAATTTTTTTTGTGATCAATTGTAATTTTCCCCAAATACAAAGTTATTATTTCAAAAATGCATCAGTAGTATTGTTCTTTAGGGGTTATATAATGTAACAATATTTTTTTTACCTGCAGGAGTTGTCTTCAGCAGAAGAAAGAACCAATCAGCATGCTTTTTTGTCTGTCAGCAATATTGGATTTTTAAAAAAAAATTTCTTGCATTTGCAGGTGATGGCAAGTGATTGATATTGTATTTTATGATGCATTAGTGTCCACTTCAGTGGTCTGTGTAAATTGACAGCAAAAATAGCTAAAATTCTTATTTTAAGAAAGACTGATGTAAATGTACTAACCTGAGAGGAAAAAATAGCTATAATGCTCATTTTTTTAAAAATGAGGTAAATGTACTGCCTTGCTTCGCAAGGCAGTCCACTAACCTGAGAGAAAAAAATAGCTATAATGCTCATTTTTTTAAAAATGAGGTAAATGTACTGCCTTGCTTCGCAAGGCAGTCCACTAACCTGAGAGAAAAAATAGCTATAATGCTCATTTTTTTAAAAATGAGGTAAATGTACTGCCTTGCTTCGCAAGGCAGTCCACTAACCTGAGAGAAAAAAATAACTAAAATGCTCATTGTAGGAAAGACTGATGTAAATGTACTGCCTTGCTTTGCTATGGTGTGCACTAAGCTGAGTAATTTTTCAAAAATCTATATAAAACACTGGGGATAGGTTTCAAAAACCTATATTAAACACTGAGGAGGAGCGTCAGTTGGTCATGTCCCATCACTTTGCTCTGAAGCACCTGGACAGAAAACCGTAAGCCCTAGAAAAGTTTTGAAAACATTTTACCGGAGCAGACATGCGGTGCTATTTCCTGACCAACTTTCATACCAATAGCACAAGTTTTGCGGCCATGAGAGCGATTTCAAAATTATTTTTGGGTCAAAATTCCACTCTGTTCCTCACTCTAAAAAGCGGCAGTTGGTTTCAGTTACACTCTAACGTTTCGGCAGTTGGAAATTTCGCTCGTTTTTCGCTTTTTACGTCGCCGTCGTAACTCCGATCCCCAATAAAAGTAATAGCTCCAATGCCGGGATCGAGCCACACGTTTTGATACCACTTTTGTGGGTGGGCACGCAGCGGTACGAGCCGCATTAACGGTAACGGAAGAAAAATATGGAATAACTAGAAAATTCCTGCAGAAATTTTAAAGGGGCATGCCAAAGTGTGCCCGTCGGCTTTGACGCAGCGCTATGATGTTAAAAATTAGCATTAATGCTAAAGAAAGCTGCAACGTAGTCAATAACCTGTGGAGAGGCAGAAGCATGTTTAATAAACTGTAGTTGTACCATTCATTATGTTAGAATTGATGCATAAGCTAAAATTAGCCAATATGCTAATGTTAGCTTAAATGCTGGCAGTAGCATGTGGAGCAACACGACCATGTTGTTTTAATTTTACTACTCTATTCAGTATACTAAACATGTCTAATTAATGAGAAAATTAGGTAAAAGCTAACTTTAGGTAAAAGTGCTAGTGCACTAGTCATAGACAGTGAAATGCTAACTTTTGTACAAATGCTAATGACCTGCCTTGCTGAGCATCACCGCTCTTTTCCTACGAATCCTCTTCTGCTCTCTCTGTCAGGTTTGTGATCTGTAGCATCGCAGGCGCTGCGTCTGTGCCGCTGGTTCCTTAAAGGAGCAGCGACGTTATTTTCTGTCCATAGACTTTTAATCAACTATTTATTCTTATTTATGTCAGATTTTAACATGGGGGGACATATGTGTAATGGTTATAGTCTTGAATCAGTAGTATAATGCTGAAAACACAAGCAGTTGTAAATACCAGTAAACCCTACAGTGCAGTCCT
This sequence comes from Poecilia reticulata, assembly GCF_904066995.2. Classification (NCBI taxonomy): domain Eukaryota; kingdom Metazoa; phylum Chordata; class Actinopteri; order Cyprinodontiformes; family Poeciliidae; genus Poecilia; species Poecilia reticulata. Next base: position 78,161 of record NW_027675163.1, on the reverse strand, counting down.
GGGGAGCTGCAGTTCCAGACACTGTGTTCTTCTGTTGCTATGGTAATTAATCCCCTGCAGCTGTGAGAGCCAAAGAGCGGGAAAATCCTCTTCAGACACAGTTTCTATACTTGGGAGACACCAGGCGTCAGTCTGAAGGACCCTGACAAAAAGCATAAGCCCTAGCAAATTTTTGTAAACATTGTACATGAGCATGCATGTGTATCTATGTTATGACCAACTTTCAGACCAATAGGGCGATATTTATGCCTGTGAGGGGGATTTAAAAAGGGTTTTGAGTCAGCCATAAACAGTCCTGTGTGTGTGTTTCATAGAGAAAGATTACTGATTCTGTGAGACACAAAATCTCAAATTTTTTCGTTTTTATTAATTTATGTAATCATTTTAACTCCGATCCCCAATAAAAATAATAGCAATAATGCCGGCCTCGAGCCGCACGATTTGATACCACTTTTGTGGGTGGGCACGCAGCGGTACGAGCCGCATTAACGGTGATGGAAGAATAATAAATAATAAAGAGGCGTTCTATTGGGTGTAGAACAATAGGTGCCTGCCATGCAATGCATGGAGGCAGTACTGACTTGCTTCGCAAGTCAGTACTGCTCTCCTTATGCATTGCTATGGCATGCCCCTAACTAGAAAATTCCTGCAGAAATTTTAAAGGGGCATGCCAAAGTGTGCCCGTCGGCTTTGACGCAGCGTTATGATGTTAAAAATTAGCATTAATGCTAAAGAAAGCTGCAACGTAGTCAATTAACTGTGGAGAGGCAGAAGCATGTTGACTAAGCTGTAGTTGTACCATTCATTATGTTAAAATTGATGCATGAGCTAAAATTAGCCAATATGCTAATGTTAGTTTAAATGCTGGCAGTAGCATGTGGAGCAACAGGACCATGTTGTTTAAATTTTACTACTCCATTCAGTACACTAAACATGTCTAATTAATGAGAAAATTAGCTAAAAGCTAACTATAGGTAAAAGTGCTAGTACACTAGTCAAAGGAAGTGAAATGCTAATGTTTGTGCTAATGTTAATGAACTGCCTTGCTGTGCAAGGCAGTTCACTATACTGAGAAATAAATAACATAAAAAACACTAATATTATTGCACTGCCTACGGCGGTGCACTAACACGAGAGGAATATGCAGGCTTTTATTTTGAAACTTTCAGTTAGCTTCATTTTAATGACTATGGTAATTCAATGTGCAACTGTGGTCATGTAAGGCCCAAAAGAACAATTGCTCGATGTAAAAATGGCCAAAGCTTTTATTTTGAAATTTTCAGTAAGCGTCATAATCAATGGCTACACTAATCCAGTCTGTAACAGTAATTTGGTAACACCAGTTTTTAAATCACCAGTAGAGCAATTGCAGTATGTAAAAATGATCAAGGCTTTTATTTTGAAAAAATTATTAAGCTTCATTGTAAATGGCCACACTAATCCAATGTTTAACAGTGGTTGTGTTAAACCACTTAAATAGTAGCCCTCTGCTTTAACTGTATGTTTGCCATAGAATGTTTGCTATCTGACCCAGGAGCTGTTGCCATGTTCGGTTGCTATGGTAAATAGGCCACAGGGTGCCAGCTGTAAGAGAGACACACAGGGGGAGACAATTCTATCTGTTTGAGCCAGCCAGTTTCACTAAAACAAGCACACTGAACGACCCCTTCCCATTCAAGATCCGTAAGGCCGATCCGAAAACCGTTTGAAGCGTATGAGAGGGCTATTTGTCGTCTCCGATAGTACAGTGATTCATATCTGTACGTCATTCACAGTAATTGCACTGATGAGAGAAATATGGTGTGTGCAGAGCTCAGTAATTTTTAAATTAAATCTTTTTTTTTTTAAAAGATTTAATTTAATTTTTTTTGTGATCAATTGTAATTTTCCCTAAATACAAAGTTATTATTTCAAAAATGCATCAGTAGTATTGTTCTTTAGGGGTTATATGATGTAACAATATTTTTTTTACCTGCAGGAGTTGTCTTCAGTAGAAGGAGGAACAGGGTCTTAGCTTAAAATGCTCATTTTAAGAAAGACTTAGGTACATATACTAACCAGAGACCAAAGCAAAATGGGTAAAATGCTTATTTTAAGAATGACTGATGTAAACACAAAGTCAAATTTGATGAAAAAAGCAGTCTGAACGACCCCTTCCCCTACAAGATCCGTATGGCCGATGCAAAAACTGTTTGAAGCGTATGAGATGGCTTTTTGTCTTCCCTGATATTTATTTCTCAAGATATTTATTGATATTTATTTCAGTAAACTGCCTTGCGCAGCAAGGCAGTTTACTTTCCTGAGAAATAAATAACAAAAACTTTAATATTATTGCACCGCCTATGGCGGTGCACTAATATGGTGGGTCAAATGCTAATGTTTGTGGTAATGTTAATGAACTGCCTTGCTGCGCAAGGCAGTTCACTATCCTGAGCGAAAAAAAAGGTAAAAAAAGCTGAATATTATTGCACCGCCTTTGGCGGTGCACTAACGTGAGAGGAATATGCAGACTTTTATTTTGAAACTTTCAGTAAACTTCATTTTAACTACCACACCAAATCATAGTGTTACAGTAGTTTGTTTAAACCAGTCACATAAAGGCCAAAAGAGTAATGACCTGATGTGAAAAATGTCAAGGCTTTAGTTAGGAGTTAGTTAGGCTGCAAAGAAATATACAGGCTTTTATTATGAAATTTTCAGTAAGCTTAATTTTAAATGGCCACACTAATCCAATGTGTAACAGTGGTTGGGTTAAACCAGTGATATAATGCCAAGAAAACTCTGCCCTGCCTGTAGATTTAACATTCTGTTCACCCTCCATCTGTAGTAACTCAAAAACCTATATAAAACACTGGGGATGAAGCGTCAGTTGGTCATGTCCCATCACTTTGCTCTGAAGCACCTGGACAGAAAACCGTAAGCCCTAGAGAAATTTTGAAAACATTTTACCGGAGCAGACATGCGGTGCTATTTCCTGACCAACTTTCATACCAATAGCACAAGTTTTGCGGCCATGAGAGCGATTTCAAAATTATTTTTGGGTCAAAATTCCACCCTGTTCCTCACTCTAAAAAGCGGCAGTTGGTTTCAGTTACACTCTAGGGTTTCGGCAGTTGGAAATTTTGCTCGTTTTTCGCTTTTTACGTCGCCATCCTAACTCCGATCCCCAATAAAAGTAATAGCTCCCTTCTTGGGTACGAGCCGCACGTTTTGATACCACTTTTGTGGGTGGGCACGCAGCGGTACGAGCCGCATTAACGGTAATGGAAGAAGATGTTATAATAACTAGAAAATTCCTGCAGAAATTTTAAAGGGGCATGCCAAAGTGTGCCCGTCGGCTTTGAGCCAGTGTTTTTATGCTAAAAATTAGCATTAATGCTAAAGAAAGCTGCAACGTAGTCAATAACCTGTGGAGAGGCAGAAGCATGTTGACTAAGCTGTACTTGTACCATTCCTTATGTTAAAACTGATGCATAAGCTAAAATTAGCCAATATGCTAATGTTAGCTTAAATGCTGGCAGTAGCATGTGGAGCAACAGGACCATGTTGTTTTAATTTTACTACTCCATTCAGTATACTAAACATGTCTAATTAATGAGAAAATTAGCTAAAAGCTAACTATAGATAAAAGTGCTAGTGCACTAGTCAAAGACAGTGAAATGCTAACTTTTGTACAAATGCTAATGAATTGCCTTGCTGCGCAAGGCAGTTCACTATCCTGAGAAATAAATAACATAAAAAAACGCTAATATTATTCCAACGCCTACGGCGGTGCACTAAAAGTTGAGGAATATGCAGACTTTTAATTTGAAATTTTCAGTAAGCTTCATTTTAACAACCTCACCAATTCAATGTGTAACAGTAGTTTGTTTAAACCAGTCACATAAAACACAAAAGAGCAATTACCTGATGTGAAAAATGTCAAGACTTTTATTTTGACATTTTTAGTAAGCTTCATAATTGTTACACATTGGATTAATGGCCACATTAATCCAACGTGTAACAGTCCAGCTATATAATGCCCAAACAGCAAGTAGTTCTAAATCCCAGCTCAGCCCTATTGTGTGGTATCTGAGAGTTCCGCCATGTTGTAATTCTTCTATAGTAATTAATCCTGTGTGTGTGCTGACCAAGGCAATGCACTAGGCTGTGAAGTGCTATTCTTTGTGTTAATATACCTTTTCTCAGGTAATTCGATAACCTGAGAAAAGGAAACTTAACAATGCAAATATTATTCCACCGCCTATGGCGGTACACTATCCTGAGAGGAATATGCAGACTGTTTCTAACTGTTTGTAGCAGTTAGTTTTTCTGAACAAAGCAGTCCAAACATCTCCTTCCTGTTGAGGAACTGCAAGAGTGATCCAAAACAGTTTGAAGCATATAGTCAAGGGGGGTGAAATGCGAAAGTTTGTGCGAGTGTTATTGAACTGCCTTGCTGTGCAAGGCAGTTCACTATCCTGAGCGATAAAAAGGTCAAAAAAGCTAAATTAATGCACCGCCTACGGCGGTACACTCATGTGAGAGGAATATACAGGTTTTTATTTTGAAAGTTTCAGTTAGCTTCATTTTAATGACCACACTAATTCAATGTGTAACAGTGGTTTGGTTAAACCAGTCATGTAAGGCCCAAAAGAACAATTGCTTGATTTAAAAATGGCCAAAGCTTTTATTTTGAAATTTTCAGTAAGCGTCATTATCAATGGCTACACTAATCCAGTCTGTAACAGTAATTTGGTAACACCAGTTTTTAAATCACCAGTAGAGCAATTTGCGGGATGTAAAAATGATCAAGGCTTTTATTTTGAAAAATTTATTAAGCTTCATTGTAAATGGCCACACTAATCCAATGTTTAACAGTGGTTGTGTTAAACCACTTAAATAGTAGCCCTCTGCTTTAACTGTATGTTTGCCATAGAATGTTTGCTATCTGACCCAGGAGCTGTTGCCATGTTCGGTTGCTATGGTAAATAGGCCACAGGGTGCCAGCTGTAAGAGAGACACACAGGGGGAGACAATTCTATCTGTTTGAGCCAGCCAGTTTCACTAAAACAAGCACACTGAACGACCCCTTCCCATTCAAGATCCGTAAGGCCGATCCGAAAACCGTTTGAAGCGTATGAGAGGGCTATTTGTCGTCTCCGATAGTACCGTGATTCATATCTGTAGGTCATTCACAGTAATTGCACTGATGAGAGAAATATGGTGTGTGCAGAGCTCAGTAATTTTTAAATTAAATCTTTTTTTTAAAAAAAAGATTTAATTTAATTTTTTTTGTGATCAATTGTAATTTTCCCCAAATACAAAGTTATTATTTCAAAAATGCATCAGTAGTATTGTTCTTTAGGGGTTATATAATGTAACAATATTTTTTTTACCTGCAGGAGTTGTCTTCAGCAGAAGAAAGAACCAATCAGCATGCTTTTTTGTCTGTCAGCAATATTGGATTTTTAAAAAAAAATTTCTTGCATTTGCAGGTGATGGCAAGTGATTGATATTGTATTTTATGATGCATTAGTGTCCACTTCAGTGGTCTGTGTAAATTGACAGCAAAAATAGCTAAAATTCTTATTTTAAGAAAGACTGATGTAAATGTACTAACCTGAGAGAAAAAAATAGCTATAATGCTCATTTTTTTAAAAATGAGGTAAATGTACTGCCTTGCTTCGCAAGGCAGTCCACTAACCTGAGAGAAAAAAATAGCTATAATGCTCATTTTTTAAAAATGAGGTAAATGTACTGCCTTGCTTCGCAAGGCAGTCCACTAACCAGAGAAAAAAATAGCTAAAATGCTCATTTTAAGAAAGACTGATGTAAATGTACTGCCTTGCTTCGCAAGGCAGTCCACTAACCTGAGAGAAAAAATAGCTAAAATGCTCATTTTAAGAAAGACTGATGTAAATGTACTGCCTTGCTTTGCTATGGTGTGCACTAAGCTGAGTAATTTTTCAAAAATCTATATAAAACACTGGGGATAGGTTTCAAAAACCTATATTAAACACTGAGGAGGAGCGTCAGTTGGTCATGTCCCATCACTTTGCTCTGAAGCACCTGGACAGAAAACCGTAAGCCCTAGAAAAGTTTTGAAAACATTTTACCGGAGCAGACATGCGGTGCTATTTCCTGACCAACTTTCATACCAATAGCACAAGTTTTGCGGCCATGAGAGCGATTTCAAAATTATTTTTGGGTCAAAATTCCACTCTGTTCCTCACTCTAAAAAGCGGCAGTTGGTTTCAGTTACACTCTAACGTTTCGGCAGTTGGAAATTTCGCTCGTTTTTCGCTTTTTACGTCGCCGTCGTAACTCCGATCCCCAATAAAAATAATAGCTCCAATGCCGGGGTCGAGCCACACGTTTTGATACCACTTTTGTGGGTGGGCACGCAGCGGTACGAGCCGCATTAACGGTAACGGAAGAAAAATATGGAATAATAAAGAGACATTCTATTAGGTGTAGAACAATAGGTGCCTGCCATGCAATGCATGGAGGCAGTACTGACTTGCTTCGCAAGTCAGTACTGCTCTCCTTATGCATTGCTATGGCATGCCCCTAATAATAAACAGACATTCTATTGGGTGTAGAACAATAGGTGCCTGCCATGCAATGCATGGAGGCAGTACTGACTTGCTTCGCAAGTCAGTACTGCTCTCCTTATGCATTGCTATGGCATGCCCCTAACTAGAAAATTCCTGCAGAAATTTTAAAGGGGCATGCCAAAGTGTGCCCGTCGGCTTTGACGCAGTGTTATGATGTTAAAAATTAGCATTAATGCTAAAGAAAGCTGCAACGTAGTCAATTAACTGTGGAGAGGCAGAAGCATGTTGAATAAGCTGTAGTTGTACCATTCATTATGTTAAAATTGATGCATGAGCTAAAATTAGCCAATATGCTAATGTTAGCTTAAATGCTGGCAGTAGCATGTGGAGCAACAGGACAATGTTGTTTTAATTTTACTACTATATTCAGCACACTAAACATGTCTAATTAATGAGAAAATTGGCTAAAAGCTAACTTTAGGTGAAAATGCTAGTGTATTAGTGAAAGACAGTGAAATGATAACTTTTGTACTAATGCTAATGAACTGTCACTATCCTGAGAAATAAATAACATAAAAAACACTAATATTATTGCACCGCCTATGGCGGTGCACTAAAAGTTGAGGAATATACAGACTTTTAATTTGAAATTTTCAGTAAGCTTCATTTTAACTACCTCACCAATTTAATGTGTAACAGTAGTTTGTTTAAACCATGCGCATAAAGCACAAAAGAGCAATTACCTGATGTGAAAAATGTCAAGGCTTTTATTTTGAAATTTTTAGTAAGCTTCATAATTGTTACACATTGGATTAATGGCCACATTAATCCAATGTGTAACAGTCCAGCTATATAATGCCCAAAACAGCAAGTAGTTCTAAATGCCAGCTCAGCCCTAATGTGTGGTATCTGAGAGTTCCACCATGTTGTAGTTCTTCTATAGTAATTAATCCTCAGCCAACTGCTGTGTGTGTGCTGCGCAAGGCAATGCACTAGGGGGCAGTGAAGTGCTACTCTTTGTGCTAATATACTGAGAAAAAAAAGGTTAAAAAAAAAGTTCTTGCACCGCCTATGGCAGTGCACTGACATGAGAGGAGTATGCAGGCTTTTATTTTGAAAGTTTCAGTAAGCTTCATTTTAAGGACCACGCTAATTCAATGTGCAAGTCTGGTTTGTTTAAACCAGTACCATAAAGCCCAAAAGACCAATAACCTAACGTGAAAAATGTCGGGGCTTTTATTTTGAAATTTTTAGTAAGCTTCATTTCAATTAGCCACACTTATCCAATGTGTAACTGTGGTTTGTATATTCCACCAATATAATGACCAAAACAGCAAGTAGATCTAAATGCCAGCTCATCCCTATGTGATATTTGAGAGTAGTTCTGACCTTCAGTCATTGTAATTCTAAAGAGCAGCTCAACTATCGTGTGAGTGAGACACAAAGAGAGAAACAGATTCTAACTGTTAGTTTTTCTGAACAAAGCAGTCCAAACATCTCCTTCCTGTTCAGGAACTGCAAGAGTGATCCAAAAACTGTTTGAAGCATATAGTCAAGGGGGGTGAAATGCTAAAGTTTGTGCTAATGTTATTGAACTGCTTTGCTGCGCAAGGCAGTTCACTATCCTGAGCAGGCGGTGCACTCATGTGAGAGGAATATACAGGTTTTTATTTTGAAAGTTTCAATTAGCTTCATTTTAATGACCACACTAATTCAATGTGTAACAGTGGTTTGGTTAAACCAGTCATGTAAGGCCCAAAAGAACAATTGCTTGATGTAAAAATGGCCAAAGCTTTTATTTTGAAATTTTCAGTAAGCGTCATGATCAATGGCTACACTAATCCAGTCTGTAACAGTAATTTGGTAACACCAGTTTTTAAATCACCAGTAGAGCAATTGCAGGATGTAAAATGATCAAGGCTTTTATTTTGAAAAATTTATTAAGCTTCATTGTAAATGGCCACACTAATCCAATGTTTAACAGTGGGTGTGTTAAACCACTTAAATAGTAGCCCTCTGCTTTAACTGTATGTTTGCCATAGTGTTTGTATTCTGACCCAGGAGCTGTTGCCATGTTCGGTTGCTATGGTAAATAGGCCACAGGGTGCCAGCTGTAAGAGAGACACACAGGGGGAGACAATTCTATCTGTTTGAGCCAGCCAGTTTCACTAAAACAAGCACACTGAACGACCCCTTCCCATTCAAGATCCGTAAGGCCGATCCGAAAACCGTTTGAAGCGTATGAGAGGGCTATTTGTCGTCTCCCATAGTACCGTGATTCATATCTGTAGGTCATTCACAGGAATTGCACTGATGAGAGAAATATGGTGTGTGCAGAGCTCAGTAATTTTTCAAAAACCTATATTAAACACAGAGGAGGAGCGTCAGTTGGTCATGACCCGTCACTTTGCTCTGAAGCACCTGGACAGAAAACCGTAAGCCCTAGAGAAATTTCGAAAACATTTTACCGGAGCAGGCATTCTTTGCCTACGGCGGTGCACTAACCTCAGGGAAGTATGCACTTTTATTTTGAAACTTTCATTAAGCTTCATTTTAACTACCTTACCATTTCAATGTGTAACAGTAGTTTGTTTAAACCAGTCACAAAAAGGCCAAAAGAGTCATTGAAAAATGTCAAGGCTTGCTGCGCAAGGCAGTTTACTATCCTGACAAATAAATAACAAAAAGTTTAATATTATTGCACCGCCTACGGCGGTGCACTAAAATGGCGGGTCAAATGCAAATGTTTGTGCTAATGTTAATGAACTGCCTTGCTGCGCAAGGCAGTTCACTATCCTGAGCGAAAAAAGGTAAAAAAGCTGAATATTATTGCACCGCCTACGGCGGTGCACTAACGTGAGGAATATGCAGACTTTTATTTTGAAACTTTCAGTAAACTTCATTTTAACTACCACACCAAATCATAGTGTTACAGTAGTTTGTTTAAACCAGTCACATAAAGGCCAAAAGAGTAATGAATTGATGTGAAACATGTCAAGGCTTTAGTTAGGAGTTAGTTAGGCTGCAAAGAAATATACAGGCTTTTATTATAAAATTTTCAGTAAGCTTAATTTTAAATGGCCACACTAATCCAATGTGTAACAGTGGTTGGGTTAAAGCAGTGATATAATGCCCAGAAAACTCTGCCCTGCCTGTAGATTTAACATTCTGTTCACCCTCCTTCTGTAGTAACTCAAAAACCTATATAAAACACTGGGGATGAAGCGTCAGTTGGTCATGTCCCATAACTTTGCTCTGAAGCACCTGGACAGAAAACCGTAAGCCCTAGAGAAATTTTGAAAACATTTCACCGGAGCAGGCATGCGGTGCTATTTCCTGACCAACTTTCATACCAATAGCACAAGTTTTGCAGCCATGAGAGCGATTTCAAAATTATTTTTGGGTCAAAATTCCACTCTGTTCCTCACTCTAAAAGCGGCAGTTGGTTTCAGTTACACTCTAGGGTTTCGGCAGTTGGAAATTTCGCTCGTTTTTCGCTTTTTACGTCGCCATCGTAACTCCGATCCCCAATAAAAGTAATAGCTCCCTTCTCGGGTACGAGCCGCACGTTTTGATACCACTTTTGTGGGTGGGCACGCAGCGGTACGAGCCGCATTAACGGTAATGGAAGAAGATGTTATAACTAGAAAATTCCTGCAGAAATTTTAAAGGGGCATGCCAAAGTGTGCCCGTCGGCTTTGACGCAGCGTTATGATGTTAAAAATTAGCATTAATGCTAAAGAAAGCTGCAACGTAGTCAATTAACTGTGGAGAGGCAGAAGCATGTTGACTAAGCTGTAGTTGTACCATTCATTATGTTAAAATTGATGCATGAGCTAAAATTAGCCAATATGCTAATGTTAGTTTAAATGCTGGCAGTAGCATGTGGAGCAACAGGACCATGTTGTTTAAATTTTACTACTCCATTCAGTACACTAAACATGTCTAATTAATGAGAAAATTAGCTAAAAGCTAACTATAGGTAAAAGTGCTAGTACACTAGTCAAAGGAAGTGAAATGCTAATGTTTGTGCTAATGTTAATGAACTGCCTTGCTGTGCAAGGCAGTTCACTATACTGAGAAATAAATAACATAAAAAACACTAATATTATTGCACTGCCTACGGCGGTGCACTAACACGAGAGGAATATGCAGGCTTTTATTTTGAAACTTTCAGTTAGCTTCATTTTAATGACTATGGTAATTCAATGTGCAACTGTGGTCATGTAAGGCCCAAAAGAACAATTGCTCGATGTAAAAATGGCCAAAGCTTTTATTTTGAAATTTTCAGTAAGCGTCATAATCAATGGCTACACTAATCCAGTCTGTAACAGTAATTTGGTAACACCAGTTTTTAAATCACCAGTAGAGCAATTGCAGTATGTAAAAATGATCAAGGCTTTTATTTTGAAAAAATTATTAAGCTTCATTGTAAATGGCCACACTAATCCAATGTTTAACAGTGGTTGTGTTAAACCACTTAAATAGTAGCCCTCTGCTTTAACTGTATGTTTGCCATAGAATGTTTGCTATCTGACCCAGGAGCTGTTGCCATGTTCGGTTGCTATGGTAAATAGGCCACAGGGTGCCAGCTGTAAGAGAGACACACAGGGGGAGACAATTCTATCTGTTTGAGCCAGCCAGTTTCACTAAAACAAGCACACTGAACGACCCCTTCCCATTCAAGATCCGTAAGGCCGATCCGAAAACCGTTTGAAGCGTATGAGAGGGCTATTTGTCGTCTCCGATAGTACAGTGATTCATATCTGTACGTCATTCACAGTAATTGCACTGATGAGAGAAATATGGTGTGTGCAGAGCTCAGTAATTTTTAAATTAAATCTTTTTTTTTTTAAAGATTTAATTTAATTTTTTTTGTGATCAATTGTAATTTTCCCTAAATACAAAGTTATTATTTCAAAATGCATCAGTAGTATTGTTCTTTAGGGGTTATATGATGTAACAATATTTTTTTTACCTGCAGGAGTTGTCTTCAGTAGAAGGAGGAACAGGGTCTTAGCTTAAAATGCTCATTTTAAGAAGACTTAGGTACATATACTAACCAGAGACCAAAGCAAAAATGGGTAAAATGCTTATTTTAAGAATGACTGATGTAAACACAAAGTCAATTTGATGAAAAAAGCAGTCTGAACGACCCTTCCCCTACAAGATCCGTATGGCCGATGCAAAACTGTTTGAAGCGTATGAGATGGCTTTTTGTCTTCCCTGATATTTATTTCTCAAGATATTTATTGATATTTATTTCAGTAAACTGCCTTGCGCAGCAAGGCAGTTTACTTTCCTGAGAAATAAATAACAAAAAACTTTAATATTATTGCACCGCCTATGGCGGTGCACTAATATGGTGGGTCAAATGCTAATGTTTGTGGTAATGTTAATGAACTGCCTTGCTGCGCAAGGCAGTTCACTATCCTGAGCGAAAAAAAAGGTAAAAAAAGCTGAATATTATTGCACCGCCTTTGGCGGTGCACTAACGTGAGAGGAATATGCAAACTTTTATTTTGAAACTTTCAGTAAACTTCATTTTAACTACCACACCAATCATAGTGTTACAGTAGTTTGTTTAAACCAGTCACATAAAGGCCAAAAGAGTAATGACCTGATGTGAAAAATGTCAAGGCTTTAGTTAGGAGTTAGTTAGGCTGCAAAGAAATATACAGGCTTTATTATGAAATTTTCAGTAAGCTTAATTTTAAATGGCCACACTAATCCAATGTGTAACAGTGGTGGGTTAAACCAGTGATATAATGCCAAGAAAACTCTGCCCTGCCTGTAGATTTAACATTCTGTTCACCCTCCATCTGTAGTAACTCAAAAACCTATATAAACACTGGGGATGAAGCGTCAGTTGGTCATGTCCATCACTTTGCTCTGAAGCACCTGGACAGAAAACCGTAAGCCCTAGAGAAATTTTGAAAACATTTTACCGGAGCAGACATGCGGTGCTATTTCCTGACCAACTTTCATACCAATAGCACAAGTTTTGCGGCCATGAGAGCGATTTCAAAATTATTTTTGGGTCAAATTCCACCCTGTTCCTCACTCTAAAAAGCGGCAGTTGGTTTCAGTTACACTCTAGGGTTTCGGCAGTTGGAAATTTGCTCGTTTTTCGCTTTTTACGTCGCCATCCTAACTCCGATCCCCAATAAAAGTAATAGCTCCCTTCTTGGGTACGAGCCGCACGTTTTGATACCACTTTTGTGGGTGGGCACGCAGCGGTACGAGCCGCATTAACGGTAATGGAAGAAGATGTTATAATAACTAGAAAATTCCTGCAGAAATTTTAAAGGGGCATGCCAAAGTGTGCCCGTCGGCTTTGATGCAGCGTTATGATGTTAAAAATTAGCATTAATGCTAAAGAAGCTGCAACGTAGTCAATAACCTGTGGAGAGGAAGAAGCATGTTGACTAAGCTGTACTTGTACCATTCATTATGTTAAATTGATGCATAAGCTAAAATTAGCCAATATGCTAATGTTAGCTTAAATGCTGGCAGTAGCATGTGGAGCAACAGGACCATGTTGTTTTAATTTTACTACTCCATTCGGTATACTAAACATGTCTAATTAATGAGAAAATTGCTAAAAGCTAACTATAGGTAAAAGTGCTAGTACACTAGTCAAAGGAAGTGAAATGCTAATGTTTGTGCTAATGTTAATGAACTGCCTTGCTGCGCAAGGCAGATAGTGAACTGCGCAAGGCAGTTCACTATCTTGAGAAATAAATAACATTAAAAAAGTTATATTATTGCACCGCCTACGGCGGTGCACTAACACGAGAGGAATATGCAGACTTTTATTTTGAAACTTTCAGTTAGCGTCTTTTTAACTACCACACCGATTCATTGTGTTACTGTAGTTTGTTTAAATCAGTCACATAAAGGCCAAAGAGTAATGACCTGATGTGAAAATGTCAAGGCTTTTATTTTGAAACTTTCAGTAAGCTTTATTTAGAATAGCTTTAAAATAGCTTTTTTATTTACAGTGGATTACACACTAATCCAATGTGTAACTGTGGTTTGGTTAATCCAGCTAAATAATGCCCCATACAGCAAGCAGATCTAAGAGCCAGCTCATCACTATGTGCTATTTGAGAGTTCCGCCATGTTGTAGTTCTGACCTTCAGTCATTGTAGTTCTAAAGAGCAGCTCAACTATCGTGTGAGTGAGACACAAAGGGATAAACAGATTCTAACGGTTTGAAGCAGTTAGTTTATCTGAACAAAGCAGTCCAAACATCTATTCCTGTTCAGGAACTGCAAGAGTGATCCAAAAACTGTTTGAAACATATAGTCAAGGGGGTGAAATGCTAAGTTGTGCTAGTGTTATTGAACTGCCTTGCTGCGCAAGGCAGTTCACTATCCTGAGCGATAAAAAGGTCAAAAAAAGCTAAATAAATGCACCGCCTACGGAGGTGCACTCATGTGAGAGGAATATACAGGTTTTTATTTGAAAGTTTCAATTAGCTTCATTTTAATGACCACACTAATCAATGTGTAACAGTGGTTTGGTTAAACCAGTCATGTAAGGCCCAAAAGAACAATTGCTTGATGTAAAAATGGCCAAAGCTTTTATTTGAAATTTTCAGTAAGCGTCATTATCAATGGCTACACTATCCAGTCTGTAACAGTAATTTGGTAACACCAGTTTTTAAATCACCAGTAGAGCAATTGAGTATGTAAAATGATCAAGGCTTTTATTTGAAAATTTATTAAGCTTCATTGTAAATGGCCACACTAATCAATGTTTAACAGTGGGTGTGTTAAACCACTTAAATAGTAGCCCTCTGCTTTAACTGTATGTTTGCCATAGAATGTTTGCTATCTGACTCAGGAGCTGTTGCCATGTTCGGTTGCTATGGTAAATAGGCCACAGGGTGCCAGCTGTAAGAGACACACAGGGGAGACAATTCTATCTGTTTGAGCCAGCCAGTTTCACTAAAACAAGCACACTGAACGACCCCTTCCCATTCAAGATCCGTAAGGCCGATCCGAAACCGTTTGAAGCGTATGAGAGGGCTATTTGTCGTCTCCGATAGTACCGTGATTCATATCTGTAGGTCATTCACAGGAATTGCACTGATGAGAGAAATATGGTGTGTGCAGAGCTCAGTAATTTTAAATTAAATCTTTTTTTTAAAAAAAGATTTAATTTAATTTTTTTTGTGATCAATTGTAATTTTCCCCAAATACAAGTTAGTATTTCAAAATGATTCAGTAGTATTGTTCTTTAGGGGTTATATGATGTAACAATGTTTTTTTACCTGCAGGAGTTGTCTTCAGCAGAAGAAAGAACCATCAGCATGCTTTTTTGTCTGTCAGCAATATTGGATTTTTTAAAAAAAATTTCTTGCATTTGCAGGTGATGGCAAGTGATTGATATTGTATTTTATGATGCATTAGTGTCCACTTCAGTGATCTGTGTAAATTGACAGCAAAAATAGCTAAAATTCTCATTTTAAGAAAGACTGATGTAAATGTACTAACCTGAGAGAAAAAAATAGCTATAATGCTCATTTTTTTAAAAATGAGGTAAATGTACTGCCTTGCTTCGCAAGGCAGTCCACTAACCTGAGAGAAAAAAATAGCTATAATGCTCATTTTTTTAAAAATGAGGTAAATGTACTGCCTTGCTTCGCAAGGCAGTCCACTACCCTGAGAGAAAAAAATAGCTATAATGCTCTTATTTAAACAAAATGAGGTAAATATACTGCCTTGCTTTGCAAGGCAGTCCACTAACCTGAGAGACAAAAATAGCTATAATGCTCATTTTTAAAAAGATGAGGTAAATGTACTGCCTTGCTTCGCAAGGCAGTCCACTAACCTGAGAGAAAAAAATAACTAAAATACTCATTGTATGAAAGACTGATGTAAATGTACTGCCTTGCTTTTTGCTATGGTGTTCACTAAGCTGAGTAATTTTTCAAAAATCTATATAAAACACTGGGGATAGGTTTCAAAACCTATATTAAACACTGAGGAGGAGCGTCAGTTGGTCATGTCCAACACTTTGCTCTGAAGCACCTGGACAGAAACCGTAAGCCCTAGAGAAATTTTGAAACATTTTACCGGAGCAGACATGCGGTGCTATTTCCTTACCAACTTTCATACCAATAGCACAAGTTTTGCGGCCATGAGAGCGATTTCAAAATTATTTTTGGGTCAAAATTCCACTCTGTTCTCACTCTAAAAAGCGGCAGTTGGTGTCAGTTACACTCTAGGGTTTCGGCAGTTGGAAATTTCGCTCGTTTTCGCTTTTTACGTCGCCGTCCTAACTCCGATCCCAATAAAAATAATAGCTCCAATGCCGGGATCGAGCCACACGTTTTGATACCACTTTTGTGGGTGGGCACGCAGCGGTACGAGCCGCATTAACGGTAACGGAAGAAAAATATGGAATAATAAAGAGACATTCTATTAGGTGTAGAACAATAGGTGCCTGCCATGCAATGCATGGAGGCAGTACTGACTTGCTTCGCAAGTCAGTACTGCTCTCCTTATGCATTGCTATGGCATGCCCCTAATAATAAAGAGACATTCTATTGGGTGTAGAACAATAGGTGCCTGCCATGCAATGCATGGAGGCAGTACTGACTTGCTTCGCAAGTCAGTACTGCTCTCCTTATGCATTGCTATGGCATGCCCTAATAAAGAGACATTCTATTAGGTGTAGAACAATAGGTGCCTGCCATGCAATGCATGGAGGCAGTACTGACTTGCTTCGCAAGTCAGTACTGCTCTCTTATGCATTGCTATGGCATGCCCCTAATAAACAGACATTCTATTGGGTGTAGAACAATAGGTGCCTGCCATGCAATGCATGGAGGCAGTACTGACTTGCTTCGCAAGTCAGTACTGCTCTCCTTATGCATTGCTATGGCATGCCCCTAACTAGAAATTCCTGCAGAAATTTTAAAGGGGCATGCCAAAGTGTGCCCGTCGGCTTTGAGCCAGTGTTTTTATGCTAAAAATTAGCATTATGCTAAAGAAAGCTGCAACGTAGTCAATAACCTGTGGAGAGGCAGAAGCATGTAGATAAGCTGTACTTGTACCATTCATTATGTTAAAACTGATGTCTAAACATGTCTAATTAATGAGAAAATTAGCTAAAAGCTAACTATAGATAAAGTGTAGTGCACTAGTCAAAGACAGTGAAATGCTAATTTTGTACAAATGCTAATGATTGCCTTGCTGCGCAAGGCAGTTCACTATCCTGAGAAATAAATAACATAAAAAAACGCTAATATTATTCCAACGCCTACGGCGGTGCACTAAAGTTGAGGATATGCAGACTTTTAATTTGAAACTTTCAGTTAGCTTCTTTTTAACTACCACACCAATTCAATGTGTAACAGTAGTTTGTTTAAACCAGTCACATAAAGCACAAAGAGGAAATACCTGATGTGAAAAATGTCAGGCTTTTATTTTGAAATTTCAGTAAGCTCACTTTTGTTACACATTGGATTAATGGCCACATTATTCCAACGTGTAACAGTCCAGCTTATAATGCCCAAAACAGCAAGTAGGTCTAAATGCAAGCTCATCACTATGTGCTATTTGAGAGTTCCGCCATGTTGTAATTCTTCTATAGTAATTAATCCTGTGTGTGTGCTGACCAAGGCAATGCACTAGGCTGTGAAGTGCTATTCTTTGTGTTAATATACCTTTTCTCAGGTAATTCGATAACTGAGAAAAGGAAACTTAACAATGCAAATATTATTCACCGCCTATGGCGGTACACTATCCTGAGAGGAATATGCAGACTGTTTCTAACTGTTTGTAGCAGTTAGTTTTTCTGAACAAAGCAGTCCAAACATCTCCTTCCTGTTGAGGAACTGCAAGAGTGATCCAAAAACAGTTTGAAGCATATAGTCAAGGGGGGGTGAAATGCTAAGTTGTGCTAGTGTTATTGAACTGCCTTGCTGCGCAAGGCAGTTCACTATCCTGAGCGATAAAAAGGTCAAAAAAGCTAAAAATTAATGCACCGCCTACGCGGTACACTCATGTGAGAGGAATATACAGGTTTTTATTTTGAAAGTTTCAGTTAGCTTCATTTTAATGACACACTAATTCAATGTGTAACAGTGGTTTGGTTAACCAGTCATGTAAGGCCCAAAAGAACAATTGCTTATTTAAAAATGGCCAAAGCTTTTATTTGAAATTTTCAGTAAGCGTCATTATCAATGGCTACACTAATCCAGTCTGTAACAGTAATTTGGTAACACAGTTTTTAAATCACCAGTAGAGCAATTTGCGGATGTAAAAATGATCAAGGCTTTTATTTTGAAAAATTTATTAAGCTTCATTGTAATGGCCACACTAATCCAATGTTAACAGTGGGTGTGTTAAACCACTTAAATAGTAGCCCTCTGCTTTAACTGTATGTTTGCCATAGAATGTTTGCTATCTGACCCAGGAGCTGTTGCCATGTTCGGTTGCTATGGTAAATAGGCCACAGGTGCCAGCTGTAAGAGAGACACACAGGGGGAGACAATTCTATCTGTTTGAGCCAGCCAGTTTCACTAAAACAAGCACACGGAACGACCCTTCCCATTCAAGATCCGTAAGGCCGATCCGAAAACCGTTTGAAGCGTATGAGAGGGCTATTTGTCGTCTCCAATAGTCCCGTGATTCATATCTGTAGGTCATTCACAGTAATTGCACTGATGAGAGAAATATGGTGTGTGCAGAGCTCAGTAATTTTTAAATTAAATCTTTTTTTTTTTTTTTAAGATTTAATTTTATTTTTTTGTGATCAATTGTAATTTTCCCTAAATACAAAGTTATTATTTCAAAAATGCATCAGTAGTATTGTTCTTTAGGGGTTATATGATGTAACAATATTTTTTACCTGCAGGAGTTGTCTACAGTAGAAGGAGGAACAGGGTCTTAGCTTAAAATGCTCATTTTAAGAAAGACTTAGGTACATATACTAACCAGAGACCAAAGCAAAAATGGGTAAAATGCTTATTTAAGAATGACTGATGTAAATGTACTAACCTGACAGGAAAAAGTTACTAAAAATTGCTAGAATGCTATTTTAAATAAGACTGATGTAAACACAAAGTCAATTTGATGAAAAAAGCAGTCTGAACGACCCCTTCCCCTACAAGATCTGTAAGGCCGATGAAAAAACAGTTTGAAGCGTATGAGTGGGCTTTTTGCCTTCCCTGATATTTATTTCTCAGGATATTTATTGATATTTATTTCAGTAAACTGCCTTGCGCGCAAGGCAGTTCACTATCCTGAGAAATAAATAACAAAAACTTTAATATTATTGCACCGCCTACAGCGGTGCACTAAAATGGTGGGTCAAATGCTAATGTTTGTGCTAATGTTAATGAACTGCCTTGCTACGCAAGGCAGTTCACTATCCTGAGCAAAAAAAGGTAAAAAAAGCTGAGTATTATTGCACCGCCTACGGCGGTGCACTAACGTGAGGAATATGCAGACTTTTATTTTGAAACTTTCAGTAAACTTCATTTTAACTACCACACCAAATCATAGTGTTACAGTAGTTTGTTTAAACCAGTCACATAAAGGCCAAAAGAGTAATGACCTGATGTGAAACATGTCAAGACTTTAGTTAGGAGTTAGTTAGGCTGCAAAGAAATATACAGGCTTTTATTATGAAATTTTCAGTAAGCTTAATTTTAAATGGCCACACTAATCCAATGTGTAACAGTGGTTGGGTTAAAGCAGTGATATAATGCCAAGAAAACTCTGCCCTGCCTGCAGATATAACATTCTGTTCACCCTCCATCTGTAGTAACTCAAAAACCTATATAAAACACTGGGGATGAAGCGTCAGTTGGTCATGTCCCATAACTTTGCTCTGAAGCACCTGGACAGAAAACCGTAAGACCTAGAGAAATTTTGAAAACATTTTACCAGAGCAGACATGCGGTGCTATTTCCTGACCAACTTTCATACCAATAGCACAAGTTTTGCGGCCATGAGAGCGATTTCAAAATTATTTTGGGTCAAAATTCCACCCTGTTCCTCACTCTAAAAAGCGGCAGTTGGTTCAGTTACACTCTAGGGTTTCGGCAGTTGGAAATTTTGCTAGTTTTTCGCTTTTTACGTCGCCATCGTAACTCCGATCCCCAATAAAAGTAATAGCTCCCTTTCGGAACGAGCCGCACGTTTTGATACCACTTTTGTGGGTGGGCACGCAGCGGTACGAGCCGCATTAACGGTAATGGAAGAAGATGTTATAATAACTAGAAAATTCCTGCAGAAATTTTAAAGGGGCATGCCAAAGTGTGCCCGTCGGCTTTGAGCCAGTGTTTTTATGCTAAAAATTAGCATTCATGCTAAAGAAAGCTGCAATGAGTCAATAACCTGTGGAGAGGCAGAAGCATGTAGAATAAGCTGTACTTGTACCATTCCTTATGTTAAAACTGATGCATAAGCTAAAATTAGCCAATATGCTAATGTTAGCTTAAATGCTGGCAGTAGCATGTGAGCAACAGGACCATGTTGTTTTAATTTTACTACTCCATTCAGTATACTAACATGTCTATTAATGAGAAAATAGCTAAAAGCTAACTATAGATAAAAGTGCTAGTGCACTAGTCAAAGACAGTGAAATGCTAACTTTGTACAAATGCTAATGAATTGCCTTGCTGCGCAAGGCAGTTCACTATCCTGAGAAATAAATAACATAAAAAAACGCTAATTATCCAACGCCTACGGCGGTGCACTAAAAGTTGAGGAATATGCAGACTTTTAATTTGAAATTTTCAGTAAGCTTCATTTTAACAACCTCACCAATTCAATGTGTAACAGTAGTTTGTTTAAACCAGTCACATAAAACACAAAGAGCAATTACCTGATGTGAAAAATGTCAAGACTTTTATTTTGACATTTTTAGTAAGCTTCATAATTGTTACACATTGGATTAATGGCCACATTAATCCAACGTGTAACAGTCCAGCTATATAATGCCCAAAACAGCAAGTAGTTCTAAATCCCAGCTCAGCCCTATTGTGTGGTATCTGAGAGTTCCGCCATGTTGTAATTCTTCTATAGTAATTAATCCTGTGTGTGTGCTGACCAAGGCAATGCACTAGGCTGTGAAGTGCTATTCTTTGTGTTAATATACCTTTTCTCAGGTAATTCGATAACCTGAGAAAAGGAAACTTAACAATGCAAATATTATTCCACCGCCTATGGCGGTACACTATCCTGAGAGGAATATGCAGACTGTTTCTAACTGTTTGTAGCAGTTAGTTTTTCTGAACAAAGCAGTCCAAACATCTCCTTCCTGTTGAGGAACTGCAAGAGTGATCCAAAAACAGTTTGAAGCATATAGTCAAGGGGGGTGAAATGCTAAAGTTTGTGCTAGTGTTATTGAACTGCCTTGCTGCGCAAGGCAGTTCACTATCCTGAGCGATAAAAAGGTCAAAAAAGCTAAAAATTAATGCACCGCCTACGGCGGTACACTCATGTGAGAGGAATATACAGGTTTTTATTTTGAAAGTTTCAGTTAGCTTCATTTTAATGACCACACTAATTCAATGTGTAACAGTGGTTTGGTTAAACCAGTCATGTAAGGCCCAAAAGAACAATTGCTTGATTTAAAAATGGCCAAAGCTTTTATTTTGAAATTTTCAGTAAGCGTCATTATCAATGGCTACACTAATCCAGTCTGTAACAGTAATTTGGTAACACCAGTTTTTAAATCACCAGTAGAGCAATTTGCGGGATGTAAAAATGATCAAGGCTTTTATTTTGAAAAATTTATTAAGCTTCATTGTAAATGGCCACACTAATCCAATGTTTAACAGTGGTTGTGTTAAACCACTTAAATAGTAGCCCTCTGCTTTAACTGTATGTTTGCCATAGAATGTTTGCTATCTGACCCAGGAGCTGTTGCCATGTTCGGTTGCTATGGTAAATAGGCCACAGGGTGCCAGCTGTAAGAGAGACACACAGGGGGAGACAATTCTATCTGTTTGAGCCAGCCAGTTTCACTAAAACAAGCACACTGAACGACCCCTTCCCATTCAAGATCCGTAAGGCCGATCCGAAAACCGTTTGAAGCGTATGAGAGGGCTATTTGTCGTCTCCGATAGTACCGTGATTCATATCTGTAGGTCATTCACAGTAATTGCACTGATGAGAGAAATATGGTGTGTGCAGAGCTCAGTAATTTTTAAATTAAATCTTTTTTTTAAAAAAAAGATTTAATTTAATTTTTTTTGTGATCAATTGTAATTTTCCCCAAATACAAAGTTATTATTTCAAAAATGCATCAGTAGTATTGTTCTTTAGGGGTTATATAATGTAACAATATTTTTTTTACCTGCAGGAGTTGTCTTCAGCAGAAGAAAGAACCAATCAGCATGCTTTTTTGTCTGTCAGCAATATTGGATTTTTAAAAAAAAATTTCTTGCATTTGCAGGTGATGGCAAGTGATTGATATTGTATTTTATGATGCATTAGTGTCCACTTCAGTGGTCTGTGTAAATTGACAGCAAAAATAGCTAAAATTCTTATTTTAAGAAAGACTGATGTAAATGTACTAACCTGAGAGAAAAAAATAGCTATAATGCTCATTTTTTTAAAAATGAGGTAAATGTACTGCCTTGCTTCGCAAGGCAGTCCACTAACCTGAGAGAAAAAAATAGCTATAATGCTCATTTTTTTAAAAATGAGGTAAATGTACTGCCTTCAGGTAAATGTCCACTAACCTGAGAGAAAAAAATAGCTATAATGCTCATTTTTTTAAAAATGAGGTAAATGTACTGCCTTGCTTCGCAAGGCAGTCCACTAACCTGAGAGAAAAAAATAACTAAAATGCTCATTGTAGGAAAGACTGATGTAAATGTACTGCCTTGCTTTGCTATGGTGTGCACTAAGCTGAGTAATTTTTCAAAAATCTATATAAAACACTGGGGATAGGTTTCAAAAACCTATATTAAACACTGAGGAGGAGCGTCAGTTGGTCATGTCCCATCACTTTGCTCTGAAGCACCTGGACAGAAAACCGTAAGCCCTAGAAAAGTTTTGAAAACATTTTACCGGAGCAGACATGCGGTGCTATTTCCTGACCAACTTTCATACCAATAGCACAAGTTTTGCGGCCATGAGAGCGATTTCAAAATTATTTTTGGGTCAAAATTCCACTCTGTTCCTCACTCTAAAAAGCGGCAGTTGGTTTCAGTTACACTCTAACGTTTCGGCAGTTGGAAATTTCGCTCGTTTTTCGCTTTTTACGTCGCCGTCGTAACTCCGATCCCCAATAAAATAATAGCTCCAATGCCGGGGTCGAGCCACACGTTTTGATACCACTTTTGTGGGTGGGCACGCAGCGGTACGAGCCGCATTAACGGTAACGGAAGAATATGGATAAATAGAAAATATGCAAAATAATAAAAAACGGCATGCAGAAAAAAGGGGCATGCCAAAGTGTGCCCGTCGGCTTTGAGCCAGTGTTTTTATGCTAAAAATTAGCATTAATGCTAAAGAAAGCTGCAACGTAGTCAATAACCTGTGGAGAGGCAGAAGCATGTTGACTAAGCTGTACTTGTACCATTCCTTATGTTAAAACTGATGCATAAGCTAAAATTAGCCAATATGCTAATGTTAGCTTAAATGCTGGCAGTAGCATGTGGAGCAACAGGACCATGTTGTTTTAATTTTACTACTCCATTCAGTATACTAAACATGTCTAATTAATGAGAAAATTAGCTAAAAGCTAACTATAGATAAAAGTGCTAGTGCACTAGTCAAAGACAGTGAAATGCTAACTTTTGTACAAATGCTAATGAATTGCCTTGCTGCGCAAGGCAGTTCACTATCCTGAGAAATAAATAACATAAAAAAACGCTAATATTATTCCAACGCCTACGGCGGTGCACTAAAAGTTGAGGAATATGCAGACTTTTTTTGAAATTTTCAGTAAGCTTCATTTTAACAACCTCACCAATTCAATGTGTAACAGTAGTTTGTTTAAACCAGTCACATAAAACACAAAAGAGCAATTACCTGATGTGAAAAATGTCAAGACTTTTATTTTGACATTTTTAGTAAGCTTCATAATTGTTACACATTGGATTAATGGCCACATTAATCCAACGTGTAACAGTCCAGCTATATAATGCCCAAAACAGCAAGTAGTTCTAAATCCCAGCTCAGCCCTATTGTGTGGTATCTGAGAGTTCCGCCATGTTGTAATTCTTCTATAGTAATTAATCCTGTGTGTGTGCTGACCAAGGCAATGCACTAGGCTGTGAAGTGCTATTCTTTGTGTTAATATACCTTTTCTCAGGTAATTCGATAACCTGAGAAAAGGAAACTTAACAATGCAAATATTATTCCACCGCCTATGGCGGTACACTATCCTGAGAGGAATATGCAGACTGTTTCTAACTGTTTGTAGCAGTTAGTTTTTCTGAACAAAGCAGTCCAAACATCTCCTTCCTGTTGAGGAACTGCAAGAGTGATCCAAAAACAGTTTGAAGCATATAGTCAAGGGGGGTGAAATGCTAAAGTTTGTGCTAGTGTTATTGAACTGCCTTGCTGCGCAAGGCAGTTCACTATCCTGAGCGATAAAAAGGTCAAAAAAGCTAAAAATTAATGCACCGCCTACGGCGGTACACTCATGTGAGAGGAATATACAGGTTTTTATTTTGAAAGTTTCAGTTAGCTTCATTTTAATGACCACACTAATTCAATGTGTAACAGTGGTTTGGTTAAACCAGTCATGTAAGGCCCAAAAGAACAATTGCTTGATTTAAAAATGGCCAAAGCTTTTATTTTGAAATTTTCAGTAAGCGTCATTATCAATGGCTACACTAATCCAGTCTGTAACAGTAATTTGGTAACACCAGTTTTTAAATCACCAGTAGAGCAATTTGCGGGATGTAAAAATGATCAAGGCTTTTATTTTGAAAAATTTATTAAGCTTCATTGTAAATGGCCACACTAATCCAATGTTTAACAGTGGTTGTGTTAAACCACTTAAATAGTAGCCCTCTGCTTTAACTGTATGTTTGCCATAGAATGTTTGCTATCTGACCCAGGAGCTGTTGCCATGTTCGGTTGCTATGGTAAATAGGCCACAGGGTGCCAGCTGTAAGAGAGACACACAGGGGGAGACAATTCTATCTGTTTGAGCCAGCCAGTTTCACTAAAACAAGCACACTGAACGACCCCTTCCCATTCAAGATCCGTAAGGCCGATCCGAAAACCGTTTGAAGCGTATGAGAGGGCTATTTGTCGTCTCCGATAGTACCGTGATTCATATCTGTAGGTCATTCACAGTAATTGCACTGATGAGAGAAATATGGTGTGTGCAGAGCTCAGTAATTTTTAAATTAAATCTTTTTTTTAAAAAAAAGATTTAATTTAATTTTTTTTGTGATCAATTGTAATTTTCCCCAAATACAAAGTTATTATTTCAAAAATGCATCAGTAGTATTGTTCTTAAGGGTTATATAATGTAACAATATTTTTTTTACCTGCAGGAGTTGTCTTCAGCAGAAGAAAGAACCAATCAGCATGCTTTTTTGTCTGTCAGCAATATTGGATTTTTAAAAAAAAATTTCTTGCATTTGCAGGTGATGGCAAGTGATTGATATTGTATTTTATGATGCATTAGTGTCCACTTCAGTGGTCTGTGTAAATTGACAGCAAAAATAGCTAAAATTCTTATTTTAAGAAAGACTGATGTAAATGTACTAACCTGAGAAAAAAATAGCTATAATGCTCATTTTTTTAAAAATGAGGTAAATGTACTGCCTTGCTTCGCAAGGCAGTCCACTAACCTGAGAGAAAAAAATAGCTATAATGCTTTTTTTAAAAATGAGGTAAATGTACTGCCTTGCTTCGCAAGGCAGTCCACTAACCTGAGAGAAAAAAATAGCTATAATGCTCATTTTTTAAAAATGAGGTAAATGTACTGCCTTGCTTCGCAAGGCAGTCCACTAACCTGAGAGAAAAAAATAACTAAAATGCTCATTGTAGGAAAGACTGATGTAAATGTACTGCCTTGCTTTGCTATGGTGTGCACTAAGCTGAGTAATTTTTCAAAAATCTATATAAAACACTGGGGATAGGTTTCAAAACCTATATTAAACACTGAGGAGCGTCAGTTGGTCATGTCCCATCACTTTGCTCTGAAGCACCTGGACAGAAAACCGTAAGCCCTAGAAAAGTTTTGAAAACATTTTACCGGAGCAGACATGCGGTGCTATTTCCTGACCAACTTTCATACCAATAGCACAAGTTTTGCGGCCATGAGAGCGATTTCAAAATTATTTTTGGGTCAAAATTCCACTCTGTTCCTCACTCTAAAAAGCGGCAGTTGGTTTCAGTTACACTCTAACGTTTCGGCAGTTGGAAATTTCGCTCGTTTTTCGCTTTTTACGTCGCCGTCGTAACTCCGATCCCCAATAAAATAATAGCTCCAATGCCGGGGTCGAGCCACACGTTTTGATACCACTTTTGTGGGTGGGCACGCAGCGGTACGAGCCGCATTAACGGTAACGGAAGATATGGAATAACTAGAAAATTCCTGCAGAAATTTTAAAGGGCATGCCAAAGTGTGCCCGTCGGCTTTGAGCCAGTTTTTATGCTAAAAATTAGCATTAATGCTAAAGAAAGCTGCAACGTAGTCAATAACCTGTGAGAGGCAGAAGCATGTTGACTAAGCTGTACTTGTACCATTCCTTATGTTAAAACTGATGCATAAGCTAAAATTAGCCAATATGCTAATGTTAGCTTAAATGCTGGCAGTAGCATGTGGAGCAACAGGACCATTGTTTTAATTTTACTACTCCATTCAGTATACTAAACATGTCTAATTAATGAGAAAATTAGCTAAAAGCTAACTATAGATAAAAGTGCTAGTGCACTAGTCAAAGACAGTGAAATGCTAACTTTTGTACAAATGCTAATGAATTGCCTTGCTGCGCAAGGCAGTTCACTATCCTGAGAAATAAATAACATAAAAAAACGCTAATATTATTCCAACGCCTACGGCGGTGCACTAAAAGTTGAGGAATATGCAGACTTTTAATTTGAAATTTTCAGTAAGCTTCATTTTAACAACCTCACCAATTCAATGTGTAACAGTAGTTTGTTTAAACCAGTCACATAAACACAAAAGAGCAATTACCTGATGTGAAAAATGTCAAGACTTTTATTTTGACATTTTAGTAAGCTTCATAATTGTTACACATTGGATTAATGGCCACATTAATCCAACGTGTAACAGTCCAGCTATATAATGCCCAAAACAGCAAGTAGTTCTAAATCCCAGCTCAGCCCTATTGTGTGGTATCTGAGAGTTCCGCCATTGTAATTCTTCTATAGTAATTAATCCTGTGTGTGTGCTGACCAAGGCAATGCACTAGGCTGTGAAGTGCTATTCTTTGTGTTAATATACCTTTTCTCAGGTAATTCGATAACCTGAGAAAAGGAAACTTAACAATGCAAATATTATTCCACCGCCTATGGCGGTACACTATCCTGAGAGGAATATGCAGACTGTTTCTAACTGTTTGTAGCAGTTAGTTTTTCTGAACAAAGCAGTCCAAACATCTCCTTCCTGTTGAGGAACTGCAAGAGTGATCCAAAACAGTTTGAAGCATATAGTCAAGGGGGGTGAAATGCTAAAGTTTGTGCTAGTGTTATTGAACTGCCTTGCTGCGCAAGGCAGTTCACTATCCTGAGCGATAAAAAGGTCAAAAAAGCTAAAAATTAATGCACCGCCTACGGCAGTACACTCATGTGAGAGGAATATACAGGTTTTTTTTTGAAAGGTTCAGTTAGCTTCCATTTAATGGCC
Source organism: Poecilia reticulata (assembly GCF_904066995.2). Classification (NCBI taxonomy): domain Eukaryota; kingdom Metazoa; phylum Chordata; class Actinopteri; order Cyprinodontiformes; family Poeciliidae; genus Poecilia; species Poecilia reticulata. The sequence continues at coordinate 50,805 of NW_027675163.1, read as the reverse complement.
ACACTAATTCAATGTGTAACAGTGGTTTGGTTAAACCAGTCATGTAAGGCCCAAAAGAACAATTGCTTGATTAAAAATGGCCAAAGCTTTTATTTTGAAATTTTCAGTAAGCGTCATTATCAATGGCTACACTAATCCAGTCTGTAACAGATTTGGTAACACCAGTTTTTAAATCACCAGTAGAGCAATTTGCGGGATGTAAAAATGATCAAGGCTTTTATTTTGAAAAATTTATTAAGCTTCATTGTAAATGGCCACACTAATCCAATGTTTAACAGTGGTTGTGTTAAACCACTTAAATAGTAGCCCTCTGCTTTAACTGTATGTTTGCCATAGAATGTTTGCTATCTGACCCAGGAGCTGTTGCCATGTTCGGTTGCTATGGTAAATAGGCCACAGGGTGCCAGCTGTAAGAGAGACACACAGGGGGAGACAATTCTATCTGTTTGAGCCAGCCAGTTCACTAAAACAAGCACACTGAACGACCCCTTCCCATTCAAGATCCGTAAGGCCGATCCGAAAACCGTTTGAAGCGTATGAGAGGGCTATTTGTCGTCTCCGATAGTACCGTGATTCATATCTGTAGGTCATTCACAGTAATTGCACTGATGAGAGAAATATGGTGTGTGCAGAGCTCAGTAATTTTTAAATTAAATCTTTTTTTTAAAAAAAAGATTTAATTTAATTTTTTTGTGATCAATTGTAATTTTCCCCAAATACAAAGTTATTATTTCAAAAATGCATCAGTAGTATTGTTCTTTAGGGGTTATATAATGTAACAATATTTTTTTACCTGCAGGAGTTGTCTTCAGCAGAAGAAAGAACCAATCAGCATGCTTTTTTGTCTGTCAGCAATATTGGATTTTAAAAAAAAATTTCTTGCATTTGCAGGTGATGGCAAGTGATTGATATTTTGTATTTTATGATGCATTAGTGTCCACTTCAGTGGTCTGTGTAAATTGACAGCAAAAATAGCTAAAATTCTTATTTTAAGAAAGACTGATGTAAATGTACTAACCTGAGAGAAAAAATAGCTATAATGCTCATTTTTTTAAAATGAGGTAAATGTACTGCCTTGCTTCGCAAGGCAGTCCACTAACCTGATAGAAAAAAATAGCTATAATGCTCATTTTTTTTAAAAATGAGGTAAATGTACTGCCTTGCTTCGCAAGGCAGTCCACTAACCTGAGAGAAAAAAATAGCTATAATGCTCATTTTTTTAAAAATGAGGTAAATGTACTGCCTTGCTTCGCAAGGCAGTCCACTAACCTGAGAGAAAAAATAACTAAAATGCTCATTGTAGGAAAGACTGATGTAAATGTACTGCCTTGCTTTGCTATGGTGTGCACTAAGCTGAGTAATTTTTCTAAATCTATATAAACACTGGGATAGGTTTCAAAACCTATATTAAACACTGAGGAGGAGCGTCAGTTGGTCATGTCCCATCACTTTGCTCTGAAGCACCTGGACAGAAAACCGTAAGCCCTAGAAAGTTTTGAAAACATTTTACCGAGCAGACATGCGGTGCTATTTCCTGACCAACTTTCATACCAATAGCACAAGTTTTGCGGCCATGAGAGCGATTTCAAATTATTTTTGGGTCAAAATTCCACTCTGTTCCTCACTCTAAAAGCGGCAGTTGGTTTCAGTTACACTCTAACGTTTCGGCAGTTGGAATTTCGCTCGTTTTTCGCTTTTTACGTCGCCGTCGTACTCCGATCCCCAATAAAAATAATAGCTCCAATGCCGGGGTCGAGCCACACGTTTTGATACCATTTGTGGGTGGCACGCAGCGGTACGAGCCGCATTAACGGTAACGGAAGAAAAATATGGAAATATAAAGAACATTCTATTAGGTGTAGAACAATAGTGCCTGCCATGCAATGCATGGAGGCAGTACTGACTTGCTTCGCAAGTCAGTACTGCCTCCTTATGCATTGCTATGGCATGCCCCTAATAAAGAGACATTCTATTAGGTGTAGAACAATAGGTGCCTGCCATGCAATGCGAGGAGGCAGTACTGACTTGCTTCGCAAGTCAGTACTGCTCTCCTTATGCATTGCTATGGCATGCCCCTAATAAACAGACATTCTATTGGGTGTAGAACAATAGGTGCCTGCCATGCAATGCATGGAGGCAGTACTGACTTGCTTCGCAAGTCAGTACTGCTCTCCTTATGCATTGCTATGGCATGCCCCTAACTAGAAAATTCCTGCAGAAATTTTAAAGGGGCATGCCAAAGTGTGCCCGTCGGCTTTGACGCAGTGTTATGATGTTAAAAATTAGCATTAATGCTAAAGAAAGCTGCAACGTAGTCAATTAACTGTGGAGAGGCAGAAGCATGTTGAATAAGCTGTAGTTGTACCATTCATTATGTTAAAATTGATGCATGAGCTAAAATTAGCCAATATGCTAATGTTAGCTTAAATGCTGGCAGTAGCATGTGGAGCAACAGGACAATGTTGTTTTAATTTTACTACTATATTCAGCACACTAAACATGTCTAATTAATGAGAAAATTGGCTAAAAGCTAACTTTAGGTGAAAATGCTAGTGTATTAGTGAAAGACAGTGAAATGATAACTTTTGTACTAATGCTAATGGAACTGTCACTATCCTGAGAATAATAACATAAACAACTAATATTATTGCACCGCCTATGGCGGTGCACTAAAAGTTGAGGAATATACAGACTTTTAATTTGAAATTTCAGTAAGCTTCTTTTAACTACTCACCAATTAATGTGTAACAGTAGTTTGTTTAAACCATGCGCATAAAGCACAAAAGAGCAATTACCTGATGTGAAAAATGTCAAGGCTTTTATTTTGAAATTTTTAGTAAGCTTCATAATTGTTACACATTGGATTAATGGCCACATTAATCCAATGTGTAACAGTCCAGCTATATAATGCCCAAAACAGCAAGTAGTTCTAAATGCCAGCTCAGCCCTAATGTGTGGTATCTGAGAGTTCCACCATGTTGTAGTTCTTCTATAGTAATTAATCCTCAGCCAACTGCTGTGTGTGTGCTGCGCAAGGCAATGCACTAGGGGGCAGTGAAGTGCTACTCTTGTGCTAATATACTGAGAAAAAAAAGGTTAAAAAAAAGTTCTTGCACGCCTATGGCAGTGCACTGACATGAGAGGAGTATGCAGGCTTTTATTTTGAAAGTTCAGTAGCTTCATTTTAAGGACCACGCTAATTCAATGTGCAAGTCTGGTTTGTTTAAACCAGTACCATAAGCCCAAAGACCAATAACCTAACGTGAAAAATGTCGGGGCTTTATTTTGAAATTTTTAGTAAGCTTCATTTCAATTAGCCACACTTATCCAATGTGTAACTGTGTTTGTATATCCACCAAATAATGACCAAAACAGCAAGTAGATCTAAATGCCAGCTCATCCCTATGTGATATTTGAGAGTAGTTCTGACCTTCAGTCATTGTAATTCTAAAGAGCAGCCTCAACTATCGTGTGAGTGAGACACAAAGAGAGAAACAGATTTAACTGTAGTTTTTCTGAACAAGCAGTCCAAACATCTCCTTCCTGTTCAGGAACTGCAAGAGTGATCCAAAAACTGTTTGAAGCATATAGTCAAGGGGGTGAAATGCTAAAGTTGTGCTAATGTTATTGAACTGCTTTGCTGCGCAAGGCAGTTCACTATCCTGAGCAGGCGGTGCACTCATGTGAGAGGAATATACAGGTTTTTATTTTGAAAGTTTCAATTAGCTTCATTTAATGACCACACTAATTCAATGTGTAACAGTGGTTTGGTTAAACCAGTCATGTAAGGCCCAAAGAACAATTGCTTGATGTAAAAATGGCCAAAGCTTTTATTTTGAAATTTTCAGTAAGCGTCATGATCAATGGCTACACTAATCCAGTCTGTAACAGTAATTTGGTAACACCAGTTTTTAATCACCAGTAGAGCAATTGCAGGATGTAAAAATGATCAAGGGCTTTATTTTGAAAATTTATAAGCTTCATTGTAAATGGCCACACTAATCCAATGTTTAACAGTGGGTGTGTTAAACCACTTAATAGTAGCCCTCTGCTTTAACTGTATGTTTGCCATAGTGTTTGTATTCTGACCCAGGAGCTGTTGCATGTTCGGTTGCTATGGTAAATAGGCCACAGGGTGCCAGCTGTAAGAGAGACACACAGGGGGAGACAATTCTATCTGTTTGAGCAGCCAGTTTCACTAAAACAAGCACACTGAACGACCCCTTCCATTCAAGATCCGTAAGCCGATCCGAAAACCGTTTGAAGCGTATGAGAGGGCTATTTGTCGTCTCCCATAGTACCGTGATTCATATCTGTAGGTCATTCACAGGAATTGCACTGATGAGGAAATATGGTGTGTGCAGAGCTCAGTAATTTTTCAAAAACCTATATTAAACACAGAGGAGGAGCGTCAGTTGGTCATGACCCGTCACTTTGCTCTGAAGCACCTGGACAGAAAACCGTAAGCCCTAGAGAAATTTCGAAAACATTTTACCGGAGCAGGCATTCTTGCCTACGGCGGTGCACTAACCTCAGGGAAGTATGCACTTTTATTTTGAAACTTTCATAAGCTTCATTTTAACTACCTTACCATTTCAATGTGTAACAGTAGTTTGTTTAAACCAGTCACAAAAAGGCCAAAAGAGTCATTGAAATGTCAAGGCTTGCTGCGCAAGGCAGTTTACTATCCTGACAAATAAATAACAAAAAGTTTAATATTATTGCACCGCCTACGGCGGTGCACTAAAATGGCGGGTCAAATGCAAATGTTTGTGCTAATGTTAATGAACTGCCTTGCTGCGCAAGGCAGTTCACTATCCTGAGCGAAAAAAGGTAAAAAAGCTGAATATTATTGCACGCCTACGGCGGTGCACTAACGTGAGGAATATGCAGACTTTTATTTTGAAACTTTCAGTAAACTTCATTTTAACTACCACACAAATCATAGTGTTACAGTAGTTTGTTTAAACCAGTCACATAAGGCCAAAGAGTAATGAATTGATGTGAACATGTCAAGGCTTTAGTTAGGAGTTAGTTAGGCTGCAAGAAATATACAGGCTTTTATTTCAAATTTTCAGTAAGCTTGATTTTCAATGGCCACACTAATCCTATGTGTAACAGTGGTTGGGTTAAATCAGTGATATAATGCCCAGAAACTCTGCCCTGCCTGTAGATTTAACATTCTGTTCACCCTCCTTCTGTAGTAACTCAAAACCTATATAAAACACTGGGGATGAAGCGTCAGTTGGTCATGTCCCATAACTTTGCTTGAAGCACTGGACAGAAAACCGTAAGCCCTAGAGAAATTTGAAAACATTTCACCGGAGCAGGCATGCGGTGCTATTTCCTGACCAACTTTCATACCAATAGCACAAGTTTTGCAGCCATGAGAGCGATTTCAAAATTATTTTGGGTCAAAATTCCACTCTGTTCCTCACTCTAAAAAGCGGCAGTTGGTTTCAGTTACACTCTAGGGTTTCGGCAGTTGGAATTTCGCTCGTTTTTCGCTTTTTACGTCGCCATCGTAACTCCGATCCCAATAAAGTAATAGCTCCTTCTCGGGTACGAGCCGCACGTTTTGATACCACTTTTGTGGGTGGGCACGCAGGGTACGAGCCGCATTAACGGTAATGGAAGAAGATGTTTATAACTAGAAAATTCCTGCAGAAATTTTAAAGGGGCATGCCAAGTGTGCCCGTCGGCTTTGACGCAGCGTTATGATGTTAAAAATTAGCATTAATGCTAAAGAAAGCTGCAACGTAGTCAATTAACTGTGGAGAGGCAGAAGCATGTTGCTAAGCTGTAGTTGTACCATTCATTATGTTAAATTGATGCATGAGCTAAAATTAGCCAATATGCTAATGTTAGTTTAAATGCTGGCAGTAGCATGTGGAGCAACAGGACCATGTTGTTTAAATTTTACTACTCCATTCAGTACACTAACATGTCTAATTAATGAGAAATTAGCTAAAAGCTAACTATAGGTAAAAGTGCTAGTACACTAGTCAAAGGAGTGAAATGCTAATGTTTGTGCTAATGTTAATGAACTGCTTGCTGTGCAAGGCAGTTCACTATACTGAGAATAAATAACATAAAAACACTAATATTATTGCACTGCCTACGGCGGTGCACTAACACGAGAGGAATATGCAGGCTTTTATTTTGAAACTTTCAGTTAGCTTCATTTTAATGACTATGGTAATTCAATGTGCAACTGTGGTCATGTAAGGCCAAAAGACAATTGCTCGATGTAAAATGGCCAAAGCTTTTATTTTGAAATTTTCAGTAAGCGTCATAATCAATGGCTACACTAATCCAGTCTGTAACAGTAATTTGGTAACACCAGTTTTTAATCACCAGTAGAGCAATTGCAGTATGTAAAAATGATCAAGGCTTTTATTTTGAAAAAATTATTAGCTTCATTGTAAATGGCCACACTAATCCAATGTTTAACAGTGGTTGTGTTAAACCACTTAAATAGTAGCCCTCTGCTTTAACTGTATGTTTGCCATAGAATGTTTGCTATCTGACCCAGGAGCTGTTGCCATGTTCGGTTGCTATGGTAAATAGGCCACAGGGTGCCAGCTGTAAGAGAGACACACAGGGGGAGACAATTCTATCTGTTTGAGCCAGCCAGTTTCACTAAAACAAGCACACTGAACGACCCCTTCCCATTCAAGATCCGTAAGGCCGATCCGAAAACCGTTTGAAGCGTATGAGAGGGCTATTTGTCGTCTCCGATAGTACAGTGATTCATATCTGTACGTCATTCACAGTAATTGCACTGATGAGAGAAATATGGTGTGTGCAGAGCTCAGTAATTTTTAAATTTAATCTTTTTTTTTTTTTAAAGATTTAATTTAATTTTTTTGTGATCAATTGTAATTTTCCCTAATACAAAGTTATTATTTCAAAAATGCATCAGTAGTATTGTTCTTTAGGGGTTATATGATGTACAATATTTTTTTTACCTGCAGGAGTTGTCTTCAGTAGAAGGAGGAACAGGGTCTTAGCTTAAATGCTCATTTTAAGAAGACTTAGGTACATATACTAACAGAGACCAAAGCAAAAATGGGTAAAATGCTTATTTTAAGAATGACTGATGTAAACAAAGTCAAATTTGATGAAAAAGCAGTCTGAACGACCCTTCCCCTACAAGATCCGTATGGCCGATGCAAAAACTGTTTGAAGCGTATGAGATGGCTTTTTGTCTTCCCTGATATTTATTTCTCAAGATATTTATTGATATTTATTTCAGTAAACTGCCTTGCGCAGCAAGGCAGTTTACTTTCCTGAGAAATAAATACAAAAAACTTTAATATTATTGCACCGCCTATGGCGGTGCACTAATATGGTGGGTCAAATGCTAATGTTTGTGGTAATGTTAATGAACTGCCTTGCTGCGCAGGCAGTTCACTATCCTGAGCGAAAAAAGGTAAAAAAGCTGAATATTATTGCACGCCTTTGGCGGTGCACTAACGTGAGAGGAATATGCAGACTTTTATTTTGAAACTTTCAGTAAACTTCATTTTAACTACCACACCAAATCATAGTGTTACAGTAGTTTGTTTAACCAGTCACTAAAGGCCAAAAGAGTAATGACCTGATGTGAAAATGTCAAGGCTTTAGTTAGGAGTTAGTTAGGCTGCAAGAAATATACAGGCTTTTATTATGAATTTTCAGTAAGCTTAATTTTAAATGGCACACTATCCAATGTGTAACAGTGGTTGGGTTAAACCAGTGATATAATGCCAAGAAACTCTGCCCTGCCTGTAGATTTAACATTCTGTTCACCCTCCATCTGTAGTAACTCAAAACCTATTAAAACACTGGGGATGAAGCGTCAGTTGGTCATGTCCCATCACTTTGCTCTGAAGCACCTGGACAGAAAACCGTAAGCCCTAGAGAAATTTTGAAAACATTTTACCGGAGCAGACATGCGGTGCTATTTCCTGACCACTTTCATACCATAGCACAGTTTTGCGGCCATGAGAGCGATTTCAAAATTATTTTTGGGTCAAAATTCCACCTGTTCCTCACTCTAAAAAGCGGCAGTTGGTTTCAGTTACACTCTAGGGTTTCGGCAGTTGGAATTTTGCTCGTTTTTCGCTTTTTACGTCGCCATCCTAACTCCGATCCCCAATAAAAGTAATAGCTCCCTTCTTGGGTACGAGCCGCACGTTTTGATACCACTTTTGTGGGTGGGCACGCAGCGGTACGAGCCGCATTAACGGTAATGGAAGAAGATGTTATAATACTAGAAATTCTGCAGAAATTTAAAGGGGCTGCCAAAGTGTGCCCGTCGGCTTTGAGCCAGTGTTTTTATGCTAAAAATTAGCATTAATGCTAAAGAAAGCTGCAACGTAGTCAATAACCTGTGGAGAGGCAGAAGCATGTTGACTAAGCTGTACTTGTCCATTCTTATGTTAAACTGATGCATAAGCTAAATTAGCCAATATGCTATGTTAGCTTAAATGCTGGCAGTAGCATGTGGAGCAACAGGACCATGTTGTTTTAATTTTATACTCCATTCAGTATACTAAACATGTCTAATTAATGAGAAATTAGCTAAAAGCTAACTATAGATAAAAGTGCTAGTGCACTAGTCAAAGACAGTGAAATGCTAACTTTTGTACAAATGCTAATGAATTGCCTTGCTGCGCAAGGCAGTTCACTATCTGAGAAATAATAACATAAAAAACGCTAATATTATTCCAACGCCTACGGCGGTGCACTAAAAGTTGAGGAATATGCAGACTTTTAATTTGAAATTTTCAGTAAGCTTCATTTTAACAACCTCACCAATTCAATGTGTAACAGTAGTTTGTTTAAACCAGTCACATAAACACAAAAGAGCAATTACTGATGTGAAAATGTCAAGACTTTTATTTTGACATTTTTAGTAAGCTTCATAATTGTTACACATTGGATTAATGGCACATTAATCCAACGTGTAACAGTCCAGCTATATAATGCCAAACAGCAAGTAGTTCTAAATCCAGCTCAGCCCTATTGTGTGGTATCTGAGAGTTCCGCCATGTTGTAATTCTTCTATAGTAATTAATCCTGTGTGTGTGCTGACCAAGGCAATGCACTAGGCTGTGAAGTGCTATTCTTTGTGTTAATATACCTTTTCTCAGGTAATTCGATAACCTGAGAAAGGAAACTTAACAATGCAAATATTATTCCACCGCCTATGGCGGTACACTATCCTGAGAGGAATATGCAGACTGTTTCTAACTGTTTGTAGCAGTTAGTTTTTCTGAACAAAGCAGTCCAAAATCTCCTTCCTGTTGAGAAACTGCAAGAGTGATCCAAAAACAGTTTGAAGCATATAGTCAAGGGGGGGTGAAATGCTAAAGTTTGTGCTAGTGTTATTGAACTGCCTTGCTGCGCAAGGCAGTTCACTATCCTGAGCGGGCGGTACACTCATGTGAGAGGAATATACAGGTTTTTATTTTGAAAGTTTCAGTTAGCTTCATTTTAATGACCACACTAATTCAATGTGTAACAGTGGTTTGGTTAAACCAGTCATGTAAGGCCCAAAGAACATTGCTTGATTTAAAATGGCCAAAGCTTTTATTTTGAAATTTTCAGTAAGCGTCATTATCAATGGCTACACTAATCCAGTCTGTAACAGTAATTTGGTAACACCAGTTTTTAAATCACCAGTAGAGCAATTTGCGGGATGTAAAAATGATCAAGGCTTTATTTGAAAATTTATTAAGCTTCATTGTAAATGGCCACACTAATCCAATGTTTAACAGTGGTTGTGTTAAACCACTTAAATAGTAGCCCTCTGCTTTAACTGTATGTTTGCCATAGAATGTTTGCTATCTGACCCAGGAGCTGTTGCCATGTTCGGTTGCTATGGTAAATAGGCCACAGGGTGCCAGCTGTAAGAGAGACACACAGGGGGAGACAATTCTATCTGTTTGAGCAGCCAGTTTCACTAAAACAAGCACACTGAACGACCCTTCCCATTCAAGATCCGTAAGGCCGATCCGAAAACCGTTTGAAGCGTATGAGAGGGCTATTTGTCGTCTCCGATAGTACCGTGATTCATATCTGTAGGTCATTCACAGTAATGCACTGATGAGAGAAATATGGTGTGTGCAGAGCTCAGTAATTTTAAATTAAATCTTTTTTTAAAAAAAGATTTAATTTAATTTTTTTGTGATCAATTGTAATTTTCCCCAAATACAAAGTTATTATTTCAAAAATGCATCAGTAGTATTGTTCTTTAGGGGTTATATATGTAACAATATTTTTTTACCTGCAGGAGTTGTCTTCAGCAGAAGAAAGAACCAATCAGCATGCTTTTTTGTCTGTCAGCAATATTGGATTTTTAAAAAAATTTCTTGCATTTGCAGGTGATGGCAAGTGATTGATATTGTATTTTATGATGCATTAGTGTCCACTTCAGTGGTCTGTGTAAATTGACAGCAAAAATAGCTAAATTCTTATTTTAAGAAAGACTGATGTAATGTACTAACCTGAGAGAAAAAATAGCTATAATGCTCATTTTTTTAAAAATGAGGTAAATGTACTGCCTTGCTTCGCAAGGCAGTCCACTAACCTGAGAGAAAAAATAGCTATAATGCTCATTTTTTTAAAAATGAGGTAAATGTACTGCCTTGCTTCGCAAGGCAGTCCACTAACCTGAGAGAAAAAATAGCTATAATGCTCATTTTTTTAAAATGAGGTAAATGTACTGCCTTGCTTCGCAAGGCAGTCCACTAACCTGAGAGAAAAAATAACTAAAATGCTCATTGTAGGAAAGACTGATGTAAATGTACTGCCTTGCTTTGCTATGGTGTGCACTAAGCTGAGTAATTTTCAAAAATCTATATAAAACACTGGGGATAGGTTTCAAAACCTATATTAAACACTGAGGGGAGCGTCAGTTGGTCATGTCCCATCACTTTGCTCTGAGCACCTGGACAGAAAACCGTAAGCCCTAGAAAGTTTTGAAAACATTTTACCGGAGCAGACATGCGGTGCTATTTCCTGACCAACTTTCATACCAATAGCACAAGTTTTGCGGCCATGAGAGCGATTTCAAATTATTTTTGGGTCAAATTCCACTCTGTTCCTCACTCTAAAAAGCGGCAGTTGGTTTCAGTTACACTCTAACGTTTCGGCAGTTGGAAATTTCGCTCGTTTTTCGCTTTTTACGTCGCCGTCGTAACTCCGATCCCAATAAAAATAATAGCTCCAATGCCGGGGTCGGCCACACGTTTTGATACCACTTTTGTGGGTGGGCACGCAGCGGTACGAGCCGCATTAACGGTAACGGAAGAAAAATATGGAATATAAAGAGACATTCTATTAGGTGTAGAACAATAGGTGCCTGCCATGCAATGCATGGAGGCAGTACTGACTTGCTTCGCAAGTCAGTACTGCTCTCCTTATGCATTGCTATGGCATGCCCCTAATAATAAACAGACATTCTATTGGGTGTAGAACAATAGGTGCTGCCATGCAATGCATGGAGGCAGTACTGACTTGCTTCGCAAGTCAGTACTGCTCTCCTTATGCATTGCTATGGCATGCCCTAACTAGAAATTCCTGCAGAAATTTTAAAGGGGCATGCCAAAGTGTGCCCGTCGGCTTTGACGCAGTGTTATGATGTTAAAATTAGCATTAATGCTAAAGAAAGCTGCAACGTAGTCAATTAACTGTGGAGAGGCAGAAGCATGTTGAATAAGCTGTAGTTGTACCATTCATTATGTTAAAATTGATGCATGAGCTAAATTAGCCAATATGCTAATGTTAGCTTAAATGCTGGCAGTAGCATGTGGAGCAACAGGACAATGTTGTTTTAATTTACTACTATATTCAGCACACTAAACATGTCTAATTAATGAGAAATTGGCTAAAAGCTAACTTTAGGTGAAAATGCTAGTGTATTAGTGAAAGACAGTGAATGATAACTTTGTACTAATGCTAATGAACTGTCACTATCCTGAGAAATAAATAACATAAAAACACTAATTTATTGCACCGCCTATGGCGGTGCACTAAAAGTGAGGAATATACAGACTTTTAATTTGAATTTTCAGTAAGCTTCATTTTAACTACCTCACCAATTTAATGTGTAACAGTAGTTTGTTTAACCATGCGATAAAGCACAAAGAGCAATTACCTGATGTGAAAATGTCAAGGCTTTTATTTTGAAATTTTTAGTAAGCTTCATAATTGTTACACATTGGATTAATGGACATTAATCCAATGTGTAACAGTCCAGCTATATAATGCCAAACAGCAAGTAGTTCTAAATGCCAGCTCAGCCCTAATGTGTGGTATCTGAGAGTTCCACCATGTTGTAGTTCTTCTATAGTAATTAATCCTCAGCCAACTGCTGTGTGTGTGCTGCGCAAGGCAATGCACTAGGGGGCAGTGAAGTGCTACTCTTTGTGCTAATATACTGAGAAAAAAAGGTTAAAAAAAAGTTCTTGCACCGCCTATGGCAGTGCACTGACATGAGAGGAGTATGCAGGCTTTTATTTTGAAAGTTTCAGTAAGCTTCATTTTAAGGACACGCTAATTCAATGTGCAAGTCTGGTTTGTTTAAACCAGTACCATAAAGCCCAAAAGACCAATACCTAACGTGAAAAATGTCGGGGCTTTTATTTTGAAATTTTTAGTAAGCTTCATTTCAATTAGCCACACTTATCCATGTGTAACTGTGGTTTGTATATTCCACCAATATAATGACCAAACAGCAAGTAGATCTAAATGCCAGCTCATCCCTATGTGATATTTGAGAGTAGTTCTGACCTTCAGTCATTGTAATTCTAAAGAGCAGCTCAACTATCGTGTGAGTGAGACACAAGAGAGAAACAGATTCTAACTGTTAGTTTTTCTGAACAAAGCAGTCAAACATCTCCTTCCTGTTCAGGAACTGCAAGAGTGATCCAAAAACTGTTTGAAGCATATAGTCAAGGGGGGTGAAATGCTAAAGTTTGTGCTAATGTTATTGAACTGCTTTGCTGCGCAAGGCAGTTCACTATCCTGAGCAGGCGGTGCACTCATGTGAGAGGAATATACAGGTTTTATTTTGAAAGTTTCAATTAGCTTCATTTAATGACCACACTAATTCAATGTGTAACAGTGGTTTGGTTAACCAGTCATGTAAGGCCCAAAAGAACAATTGCTTGATGTAAAAATGGCCAAAGCTTTATTTTGAAATTTCAGTAAGCGTCATGATCAATGGCTACACTAATCAGTCTGTAACAGTAATTGGTAACACCAGTTTTTAAATCACCAGTAGAGCAATTGCAGGATGTAAAATGATCAAGGCTTTTATTTGAAAAATTTATTAAGCTTCATTGTAAATGGCCACACTAATCCAATGTTTAACAGTGGGTGTGTTAAACCACTTAATAGTAGCCCTCTGCTTTAACTGTATGTTTGCCATAGTGTTTGTATTCTGACCCAGGAGCTGTTGCCATGTTCGGTTGCTATGGTAAATAGGCCACAGGGTGCCAGCTGTAAGAGAGACACACAGGGGGAGACAATTCTATCTGTTTGAGCCAGCCAGTTTCACTAAAACAAGCACACTGAACGACCCTTCCCATTCAAGATCCGTAAGGCCGATCCGAAAACCGTTTGAAGCGTATGAGAGGGCTATTTGTCGTCTCCCATAGTACCGTGATTCATATCTGTAGGTCATTCACAGGAATTGCACTGATGAGAGAAATATGGTGTGTGCAGAGCTCAGTAATTTTTCAAAAACCTATATTAAACACAGAGGAGGAGCGTCAGTTGGTCATGACCCGTCACTTTGCTCTGAAGCACCTGGACAGAAAACCGTAAGCCCTAGAGAAATTTCGAAAACATTTTACCGGAGCAGGCATTCTTTGCTACGGCGGTGCACTAACTCAGGGAAGTATGCACTTTTATTTTGAAACTTTCATTAAGCTTCATTTTAACTACCTTACCATTTCAATGTGTAACAGTAGTTTGTTTAACCAGTCACAAAAGGCCAAAAGAGTCATTGAAAAATGTCAAGGCTTGCTGCGCAAGGCAGTTTACTATCCTGACAAATAAATAACAAAAAAGTTTAATATTATTGCACCGCCTACGGCGGTGCACTAAAATGGCGGGTCAAATGCAATGTTTGTGCTAATGTTAATGAACTGCCTTGCTGCGCAAGGCAGTTCACTATCCTGAGCGAAAAAGGTAAAAAAAGCTGAATATTATTGCACCGCCTACGGCGGTGCACTAACGTGAGGAATATGCAGACTTTTATTTTGAAACTTTCAGTAAACTTCATTTTAACTACCACACCAAATCATAGTGTTACAGTAGTTTGTTTAAACCAGTCACATAAAGGCCAAAGAGTAATGAATTGATGTGAAACATGTCAAGGCTTTAGTTAGGAGTTAGTTAGGCTGCAAAGAAATATACAGGCTTTTATTATAAATTTTCAGTAAGCTTAATTTAAATGGCCACACTAATCCAATGTGTAACAGTGGTTGGGTTAAAGCAGTGATATAATGCCCAGAAACTCTGCCCTGCCTGTAGATTTAACATTCTGTTCACCTCCTTCTGTAGTAACTCAAAAACCTATATAAAACACTGGGGATGAAGCGTCAGTTGGTCATGTCCATAACTTTGCTCTGAAGCACCTGGACAGAAAACCGTAAGCCCTAGAGAAATTTTGAAAACATTTCACCGGAGCAGGCATGCGGTGCTATTTCCTGACCAACTTTCATACCAATAGCACAAGTTTTGCAGCCATGAGAGCGATTTCAAAATTATTTTTGGGTCAAAATTCCACTCTGTTCCTCACTCTAAAAAGCGGCAGTTGGTTTCAGTTACACTCTAGGGTTTCGGCAGTTGGAAATTTCGCTCGTTTTTCGCTTTTTACGTCGCCATCGTAACTCCGATCCCAATAAAAGTAATAGCTCCCTTCTCGGGTACGAGCCGCACGTTTTGATACCACTTTTGTGGGTGGGCACGCAGCGGTACGAGCCGCATTAACGGTAATGGAAGAAGATGTTATAACTAGAAAATTCCTGCAGAAATTTTAAAGGGGCATGCCAAAGTGTGCCCGTCGGCTTTGACGCAGCGTTATGATGTTAAAATTAGCATTAATGCTAAAGAAAGCTGCAACGTAGTCAATTAACTGTGGAGAGGCAGAAGCATGTTGACTAAGCTGTAGTTGTACCATTCATTATGTTAAATTGATGCATGAGCTAAAATTAGCCAATATGCTAATGTTAGTTTAAATGCTGGCAGTAGCATGTGGAGCAACAGGACCATGTTGTTTAAATTTTACTACTCCATTCAGTACACTAAACATGTCTAATTAATGAGAAAATTAGCTAAAAGCTAACTATAGGTAAAAGAGCTAGTACACTAGTCAAGGAAGTGAAATGCTAATGTTTGTGCTAATGTTAATGAACTGCCTTGCTGTGCAAGGCAGTTCACTATACTGAGAAATAAATAACATAAAAAACACTAATATTATTGCACTGCCTACGGCGGTGCACTAACACGAGAGGAATATGCAGGCTTTTATTTTGAAACTTTCAGTTAGCTTCATTTAATGACTATGGTAATTCAATGTGCAACTGTGGTCATGTAAGGCCCAAAGAACAATTGCTCGATGTAAAAATGGCCAAAGCTTTTATTTGAAATTTTCAGTAAGCGTCATAATCAATGGCTACACTAATCCAGTCTGTAACAGTAATTTGGTAACACCAGTTTTTAAATCACCAGTAGAGCAATTGCAGTATGTAAAAATGATCAAGGCTTTTATTTTGAAAAAATTATTAAGCTTCATTGTAAATGGCCACACTAATCCAATGTTTAACAGTGGTTGTGTTAAACCACTTAAATAGTAGCCCTCTGCTTTAACTGTATGTTTGCCATAGAATGTTGCTATCTGACCCAGGAGCTGTTGCCATGTTCGGTTGCTATGGTAAATAGGCCACAGGGTGCCAGCTGTAAGAGAGACACACAGGGGGAGACAATTCTATCTGTTTGAGCCAGCCAGTTTCACTAAAACAAGCACACTGAACGACCCCTTCCCATTCAAGATCCGTAAGGCCGATCCGAAAACCGTTTGAAGCGTATGAGAGGGCTATTTGTCGTCTCCGATAGTACAGTGATTCATATCTGTACGTCATTCACAGTAATTGCACTGATGAGAGAAATATGGTGTGTGCAGAGCTCAGTAATTTATAAATTAAATCTTTTTTTTTTTAAAGATTTAATTTAATTTTTTTTGTGATCAATTGTAATTTTCCCT
Organism: Poecilia reticulata; assembly: GCF_904066995.2. Classification (NCBI taxonomy): domain Eukaryota; kingdom Metazoa; phylum Chordata; class Actinopteri; order Cyprinodontiformes; family Poeciliidae; genus Poecilia; species Poecilia reticulata. The sequence goes on along the minus strand of NW_027675163.1, from coordinate 34,541 downwards.
AAATACAAAGTTATTATTTCAAAAATGCATCAGTAGTATTGTTCTTTAGGGGTTATATGATGTAACAATATTTTTTTTACCTGCAGGAGTTGTCTTCAGTAGAAGGAGGAACAGGGTCTTAGCTTAAAATGCTCATTTTAAGAAAGACTTAGGTACATATACTAACCAGAGACCAAAGCAAAAATGGGTAAATGCTTATTTTAAGAATGACTGATGTAAACACAAAGTCAAATTTGATGAAAAAAGCAGTCTGAACGACCCCTTCCCCTACAAGATCCGTATGGCCGATGCAAAAACTGTTTGAAGCGTATGAGATGGCTTTTTGTCTTCCCTGATATTTATTTCTCAAGATATTTATTGATATTTATTTCAGTAAACTGCCTTGCGCAGCAAGGCAGTTTACTTTCCTGAGAAATAAATAACAAAAAACTTTAATATTATTGCACCGCTATGGCGGTGCACTAATATGGTGGGTCAAATGCTAATGTTTGTGGTAATGTTAATGAACTGCCTTGCTGCGCAAGGCAGTTCACTATCCTGAGCAAAAAAAAAAGGTAAAAAAAGCTGAATATTATTGCACCGCCTTTGGCGGTGCACTAACGTGAGAGGAATATGCAGACTTTTATTTTGAAACTTTCAGTAAACTTCATTTTAACTACCACACCAAATCATAGTGTTACAGTAGTTTGTTTAAACCAGTCACATAAAGGCCAAAAGAGTAATGACCTGATGTGAAAAATGTCAAGGCTTTAGTTAGGAGTTAGTTAGGCTGCAAAGAAATATACAGGCTTTTATTATGAAATTTTCAGTAAGCTTAATTTTAAATGGCCACACTAATCCAATGTGTAACAGTGGTTGGGTTAAACCAGTGATATAATGCCAAGAAAACTCTGCCCTGCCTGTAGATTTAACATTCTGTTCACCCTCCATCTGTAGTAACTCAAAAACCTATATAAAACACTGGGGATGAAGCGTCAGTTGGTCATGTCCCATCACTTTGCTCTGAAGCACCTGGACAGAAAACCGTAAGCCCTAGAGAAATTTTGAAAACATTTTACCGGAGCAGACATGCGGTGCTATTTCCTGACCAACTTTCATACCAATAGCACAAGTTTTGCGGCCATGAGAGCGATTTCAAAATTATTTTTGGGTCAAAATTCCACCCTGTTCCTCACTCTAAAAAGCGGCAGTTGGTTTCAGTTACACTCTAGGGTTTCGGCAGTTGGAAATTTTGCTCGTTTTTCGCTTTTTACGTCGCCATCCTAACTCCGATCCCCAATAAAGTAATAGCTCCCTTCTCGGGTACGAGCCGCACGTTTTGATACCACTTTTGTGGGTGGGCACGCAGCGGTACGAGCCGCATTAACGGTAATGGAAGAAGATGTTATAATAACTAGAAAATTCCTGCAGAAATTTTAAAGGGGCATGCCAAAGTGTGCCCGTCGGCTTTGATGCAGCGTTATGATGTTAAAAATTAGCATTAATGCTAAAGAAAGCTGCAACGTAGTCAATAACCTGTGGAGAGGAAGAAGCATGTTGACTAAGCTGTACTTGTACCATTCATTATGTTAAAATTGATGCATAAGCTAAAATTAGCCAATATGCTAATGTTAGCTTAAATGCTGGCAGTAGCATGTGGAGCAACAGGACCATGTTGTTTTAATTTTACTACTCCATTCGGTATACTAAACATGTCTAATTAATGAGAAAATTTGCTAAAAGCTAACTATAGGTAAAAGTGCTAGTACACTAGTCAAAGGAAGTGAAATGCTAATGTTTGTGCTAATGTTAATGAACTGCCTTGCTGCGCAAGGCAGATAGTGAACTGCGCAAGGCAGTTCACTATCTTGAGAATAAATAACATTAAAAAAGCTTATATTAATGCACCGCCTACGGCGGTGCACTAACACGAGCGGAATATGCAGCCTTGTATTTTGAAACTTTCAGTTAGCGTCTTTTTACATACCACACCTATCCATTGTGTTATTGTTATTTGTTTAATCCAGTCACATAAAGGCCAAAAGAGTAATGACCTGATGTGAAAAATGTCAAGGCTTTTATTTGAAACTTTCAGTAAGCTTTATTTAGAATAGCTTTAAAATAGCTTTTTTATTTACAGTGGATTACACACTAATCCAATGTGTAACTGTGGTTTGGTTAATCCAGCTAAATAATGCCCCATACAGCAAGCAGATCTAAGAGCCAGCTCATCACTATGTGCTATTTGAGAGTTCCGCCATGTTGTAGTTCTGACCTTCAGTCATTGTAGTTCTAAAGAGCAGCTCAACTATCGTGTGAGTGAGACACAAAGGGATAAACAGATTCTAACGGTTTGAAGCAGTTAGTTTATCTGAACAAAGCAGTCCAAACATCTATTCCTGTTCAGGAACTGCAAGAGTGATCCAAAAACTGTTTGAAGCATATAGTCAAGGGGGGTGAAATGCTAAAGTTTGTGCTAGTGTTATTGAACTGCCTTGCTGCGCAAGGCAGTTCACTATCCTGAGCGATAAAAAGGTCAAAAAAGCTAAATAAATGCACCGCCTACGGAGGTGCACTCATGTGAGAGGAATATACAGGTTTTTATTTTGAAAGTTTCAATTAGCTTCATTTTAATGACCACACTAATTCAATGTGTAACAGTGGTTTGGTTAAACCAGTCATGTAAGGCCCAAAAGAACAATTGCTTGATGTAAAAATGGCCAAAGCTTTTATTTTGAAATTTTCAGTAAGCGTCATTATCAATGGCTACACTAATCCAGTCTGTAACAGTAATTTGGTAACACCAGTTTTTAAATCACCAGTAGAGCAATTGAGTATGTAAAAATGATCAAGGCTTTTATTTTGAAAAATTTATTAAGCTTCATTGTAAATGGCCACACTAATCCAATGTTTAACAGTGGGTGTGTTAAACCACTTAAATAGTAGCCCTCTGCTTTAACTGTATGTTTGCCATAGAATGTTTGCTATCTGACTCAGGAGCTGTTGCCATGTTCGGTTGCTATGGTAAATAGGCCACAGGGTGCCAGCTGTAAGAGACACACAGGGGGAGACAATTCTATCTGTTTGAGCCAGCCAGTTTCACTAAAACAAGCACACTGAACGACCCCTTCCCATTCAAGATCCGTAAGGCCGATCCGAAAACCGTTTGAAGCGTATGAGAGGGCTATTTGTCGTCTCCGATAGTACCGTGATTCATATCTGTAGGTCATTCACAGGAATTGCACTGATGAGAGAAATATGGTGTGTGCAGAGCTCAGTAATTTTAAATTAAATCTTTTTTTTAAAAAAAGATTTAATTTAATTTTTTTTGTGATCAATTGTAATTTTCCCCAAATACAAAGTTAGTATTTCAAAAATGATTCAGTAGTATTGTTCTTTAGGGTTATATGATGTAACAATGTTTTTTTTACCTGCAGGAGTTGTCTTCAGCAGAAGAAAGAACCAATCAGCATGCTTTTTTGTCTGCCAGCAATATTGGATTTTTAAAAAAAATTTTCTTGCATTTGCAGGTGATGGCAAGTGATTGATATTGTATTTTATGATGCATTAGTGTCCACTTCAGTGATCTGTGTAAATTGACAGCAAAAATAGCTAAAATTCTCATTTTAAGAAAGACTGATGTAAATGTACTAACCTGATAGAAAAAAATAGCTATAATGCTCATTTTTTTAAAAATGAGGTAAATGTACTGCCTTGCTTCGCAAGGCAGTCCACTAACCTGAGAGAAAAAAATAGCTATAATGCTCATTTTTTTAAAAATGAGGTAAATGTACTGCCTTGCTTCGCAAGGCAGTCCACTAACCTGAGAGAAAAAAATAGCTATAATGCTCTTTTTTTTTTAAATGAGGTAAATGTACTGCCTTGCTTCGCAAGGCAGTCCACTAACCTGAGAGAAAAAAATAGCTATAATGCTCATTTTTTAAAAAATGAGGTAAATGTACTGCCTTGCTTCGCAAGGCAGTCCACTAACCTGAGAGAAAAAAATAACTAAAATGCTCATTGTAGGAAAGACTGATGTAAATGTACTGCCTTGCTTTTTGCTATGGTGTTCACTAAGCTGAGTAATTTTTCAAAAATCTATATAAAACACTGGGGATAGGTTTCAAAAACCTATATTAAACACTGAGGAGGAGCGTCAGTTGGTCATGTCCCAACACTTTGCTCTGAAGCACCTGGACAGAAAACCGTAAGCCCTAGAGAAATTTTGAAAACATTTTACCGGAGCAGACATGCGGTGCTATTTCCTTACCAACTTTCATACCAATAGCACAAGTTTTGCGGCCATGAGAGCGATTTCAAAATTATTTTTGGGTCAAAATTCCACTCTGTTTCTCACTCTAAAAAGCGGCAGTTGGTGTCAGTTACACTCTAGGGTTTCGGCAGTTGGAAATTTCGCTCGTTTTTCGCTTTTTACGTCGCCGTCGTAACTCCGATCCCCAATAAAAATAATAGCTCCAATGCCGGGATCGAGCCACACGTTTTGATACCACTTTTGTGGGTGGGCACGCAGCGGTACGAGCCGCATTAACGGTAACGGAAGAAAAATATGGAATAATAAAGAGACATTCTATTAGGTGTAGAACAATAGGTGCCTGCCATGCAATGCATGGAGGCAGTACTGACTTGCTTCGCAAGTCAGTACTGCTCTCCTTATGCATTGCTATGGCATGCCCCTAACTAGAAAATTCCTGCAGAAATTTTAAAGGGGCATGCCAAAGTGTGCCCGTCGGCTTTGACGCAGCGCTATGATGTTAAAAATTAGCATTAATGCTAAAGAAAGCTGCAACGTAGTCAATAACCTGTGGAGAGGCAGAAGCATGTTTAATAAACTGTAGTTGTACCATTCATTATGTTAGAATTGATGCATAAGCTAAAATTAGCCAATATGCTAATGTTAGCTTAAATGCTGGCAGTAGCATGTGGAGCAACACGACCATGTTGTTTTAATTTTACTACTCTATTCAGTATACTAAACATGTCTAATTAATGAGAAAATTAGGTAAAAGCTAACTTTAGGTAAAAGTGCTAGTGCACTAGTCATAGACAGTGAAATGCTAACTTTTGTACAAATGCTAATGACCTGCCTTGCTGAGCATCACCGCTCTTTTCCTACGAATCCTCTTCTGCTCTCTCTGTCAGGTTTGTGATCTGTAGCATCGCAGGCGCTGCGTCTGTGCCGCTGGTTCCTTAAAGGAGCAGCGACGTTATTTTCTGTCCATAGACTTTTAATCAACTATTTATTCTTATTTATGTCAGATTTTAACATGGGGGGACATATGTGTAATGGTTATAGTCTTGAATCAGTAGTATAATGCTGAAAACACAAGCAGTTGTAAATACCAGTAAACCCTACAGTGCAGTCCTGGGGAGCTGCAGTTCCAGACACTGTGTTCTTCTGTTGCTATGGTAATTAATCCCCTGCAGCTGTGAGAGCCAAAGAGCGGGAAAATCCTCTTCAGACACAGTTTCTATACTTGGGAGACACCAGGCGTCAGTCTGAAGGACCCTGACAAAAAGCATAAGCCCTAGCAAATTTTTGTAAACATTGTACATGAGCATGCATGTGTATCTATGTTATGACCAACTTTCAGACCAATAGGGCGATATTTATGCCTGTGAGGGGGATTTAAAAAGGGTTTTTGAGTCAGCCATAAACAGTCCTGTGTGTGTGTTTCATAGAGAAAGATTACTGATTCTGTGAGACACAAAATCTCAAATTTTTTCGTTTTTATTAATTTATGTAATCATTTTAACTCCGATCCCCAATAAAAATAATAGCAATAATGCCGGCCTCGAGCCGCACGATTTGATACCACTTTTGTGGGTGGGCACGCAGCGGTACGAGCCGCATTAACGGTGATGGAAGAATAATAAATAACTAGAAAATTCCTGCAGAAATTTTAAAGGGGCATGCCAAAGTGTGCCCGTCGGCTTTGAGCCAGTGTTTTTATGCTAAAAATTAGCATTAATGCTAAAGAAAGCTGCAACGTAGTCAATAACCTGTGGAGAGGCAGAAGCATGTTGACTAAGCTGTACTTGTACCATTCCTTATGTTAAAACTGATGCATAAGCTAAAATTAGCCAATATGCTAATGTTAGCTTAAATGCTGGCAGTAGCATGTGGAGCAACAGGACCATGTTGTTTTAATTTTACTACTCCATTCAGTATACTAAACATGTCTAATTAATGAGAAAATTAGCTAAAAGCTAACTATAGATAAAAGTGCTAGTGCACTAGTCAAAGACAGTGAAATGCTAACTTTTGTACAAATGCTAATGAATTGCCTTGCTGCGCAAGGCAGTTCACTATCCTGAGAAATAAATAACATAAAAAAACGCTAATATTATTCCAACGCCTACGGCGGTGCACTAAAAGTTGAGGAATATGCAGACTTTTAATTTGAAATTTTCAGTAAGCTTCATTTTAACAACCTCACCAATTCAATGTGTAACAGTAGTTTGTTTAAACCAGTCACATAAAACACAAAAGAGCAATTACCTGATGTGAAAAATGTCAAGACTTTTATTTTGACATTTTAGTAAGCTTCATAATTGTTACACATTGGATTAATGGCCACATTAATCCAACGTGTAACAGTCCAGCTATATAATGCCCAAAACAGCAAGTAGTTCTAAATCCCAGCTCAGCCCTATTGTGTGGTATCTGAGAGTTCCGCCATGTTGTAATTCTTCTATAGTAATTAATCCTGTGTGTGTGCTGACCAAGGCAATGCACTAGGCTGTGAAGTGCTATTCTTTGTGTTAATATACCTTTTCTCAGGTAATTCGATAACCTGAGAAAAGGAAACTTAACAATGCAAATATTATTCCACCGCCTATGGCGGTACACTATCCTGAGAGGAATATGCAGACTGTTTCTAACTGTTTGTAGCAGTTAGTTTTTCTGAACAAAGCAGTCCAAACATCTCCTTCCTGTTGAGGAACTGCAAGAGTGATCCAAAACAGTTTGAAGCATATAGTCAAGGGGGGTGAAATGCTAAAGTTTGTGCTAGTGTTATTGAACTGCCTTGCTGCGCAAGGCAGTTCACTATCCTGAGCGATAAAAAGGTCAAAAAAGCTAAAAACTAATGCACCGTCTACGGCGGTACACTCATGTGAGAGGAATATACAGGTTTTTATTTTGAAAGTTTCAGTTAGCTTCATTTTAATGACCACACTAATTCAATGTGTAACAGTGGTTTGGTTAAACCAGTCATGTAAGGCCCAAAAGAACAATTGCTTGATTTAAAATGGCCAAAGCTTTTATTTTGAAATTTTCAGTAAGCGTCATTATCAATGGCTACACTAATCCAGTCTGTAACAGTAATTTGGTAACACCAGTTTTAAATCACCAGTAGAGCAATTTGCGGGATGTAAAAATGATCAAGGCTTTTATTTTGAAAAATTTATTAAGCTTCATTGTAAATGGCCACACTAATCCAATGTTTAACAGTGGTTGTGTTAAACCACTTAAATAGTAGCCCTCTGCTTTAACTGTATGTTTGCCATAGAATGTTTGCTATCTGACCCAGGAGCTGTTGCCATGTTCGGTTGCTATGGTAAATAGGCCACAGGGTGCCAGCTGTAAGAGAGACACACAGGGGGAGACAATTCTATCTGTTTGAGCCAGCCAGTTTCACTAAAACAAGCACACTGAACGACCCCTTCCCATTCAAGATCCGTAAGGCCGATCCGAAAACCGTTTGAAGCGTATGAGAGGGCTATTTGTCGTCTCCGATAGTACCGTGATTCATATCTGTAGGTCATTCACAGTAATTGCACTGATGAGAGAAATATGGTGTGTGCAGAGCTCAGTAATTTTTAAATTAAATCTTTTTTTTTAAAAAGATTTAATTTAATTTTTTTGTGATCAATTGTAATTTTCCCTAAATACAAAGTTATTATTTCAAAAATGCATCAGTAGTATTGTTCTTTAGGGGTTATATAATGTAACAATATTTTTTTACCTGCAGGAGTTGTCTTCAGCAGAAGAAAGAACCAATCAGCATGCTTTTTTGTCTGTCAGCAATATTGGATTTTTAAAAAAAATTTCTTGCATTTGCAGGTGATGGCAAGTGATTGATATTGTATTTTATGATGCATTAGTGTCCACTTCAGTGGTCTGTGTAAATTGACAGCAAAAATAGCTAAAATTCTTATTTTAAGAAAGACTGATGTAAATGTACTAACCTGAGAGAAAAAAATAGCTATAATGCTCATTTTTTTAAAAATGAGGTAAATGTACTGCCTTGCTTCGCAAGGCAGTCCACTACCCTGAGAGAAAAAAATAGCTATAATGCTCTTATTTAAACAAAATGAGGTAAATATACTGCCTTGCTTTGCAAGGCAGTCCACTAACCTGAGAGACAAAAATAGCTATAATGCTCATTTTTAAAAAGATGAGGTAAATGTACTGCCTTGCTTCGCAAGGCAGTCCACTAACCTGAGAGAAAAAAATAACTAAAATACTCATTGTATGAAAGACTGATGTAAATGTACTGCCTTGCTTTGCTATGGTGTGCACTAAGCTGAGTAATTTTTCAAAAATCTATATAAAACACTGGGGATAGGTTTCAAAAACCTATATTAAACACTGAGGAGGAGCGTCAGTTGGTCATGTCCCATCACTTTGCTCTGAAGCACCTGGACAGAAAACCGTAAGCCCTAGAAAAGTTTTGAAAACATTTTACCGGAGCAGACATGCGGTGCTATTTCCTGACCAACTTTCATACCAATAGCACAAGTTTTGCGGCCATGAGAGCGATTTCAAAATTATTTTGGGTCAAAATTCCACTCTGTTCCTCACTCTAAAAAGCGGCAGTTGGTTTCAGTTACACTCTAACGTTTCGGCAGTTGGAAATTTCGCTCGTTTTTCGCTTTTTACGTCGCCGTCGTAACTCCGATCCCCAATAAAAATAATAGCTCCAATGCCGGGGTCGAGCCACACGTTTTGATACCACTTTTGTGGGTGGGCACGCAGCGGTACGAGCCGCATTAACGGTAACGGAAGAAAAATATGGAATAACTAGAAAATTCCTGCAGAAATTTTAAAGGGGCATGCCAAAGTGTGCCCGTCGGCTTTGACGCAGTGTTATGATGTTAAAAATTAGCATTAATGCTAAAGAAAGCTGCAACGTAGTCAATTAACTGTGGAGAGGCAGAAGCATGTTGAATAAGCTGTAGTTGTACCATTCATTATGTTAAAATTGATGCATGAGCTAAAATTAGCCAATATGCTAATGTTAGCTTAAATGCTGGCAGTAGCATGTGGAGCAACAGGACAATGTTGTTTTAATTTTACTACTATATTCAGCACACTAAACATGTCTAATTAATGAGAAAATTGGCTAAAAGCTAACTTTAGGTGAAAATGCTAGTGTATTAGTGAAAGACAGTGAAATGATAACTTTTGTACTAATGCTAATGAACTGTCACTATCCTGAGAAATAAATAACATAAAAAACACTAATATTATTGCACCGCCTATGGCGGTGCACTAAAAGTTGAGGAATATACAGACTTTTAATTTGAAATTTTCAGTAAGCTTCATTTTAACTACCTCACCAATTTAATGTGTAACAGTAGTTTGTTTAAACCATGCGCATAAAGCACAAAAGAGCAATTACCTGATGTGAAAAATGTCAAGGCTTTTATTTTGAAATTTTTAGTAAGCTTCATAATTGTTACACATTGGATTAATGGCCACATTAATCCAATGTGTAACAGTCCAGCTATATAATGCCCAAAACAGCAAGTAGTTCTAAATGCCAGCTCAGCCCTAATGTGTGGTATCTGAGAGTTCCACCATGTTGTAGTTCTTCTATAGTAATTAATCCTCAGCCAACTGCTGTGTGTGTGCTGCGCAAGGCAATGCACTAGGGGGCAGTGAAGTGCTACTCTTTGTGCTAATATACTGAGAAAAAAAGGTTAAAAAAAAAGTTCTTGCACCGCCTATGGCAGTGCACTGACATGAGAGGAGTATGCAGGCTTTTATTTTGAAAGTTTCAGTAAGCTTCATTTTAAGGACCACGCTAATTCAATGTGCAACTCTGGTTTGTTTAAACCAGTCCCATAAAGCCCAAAAGAGCAATAACCTAACGTGAAAAATGTCGGGGCTTTTATTTTGAAATTTTAGTAAGCTTCATTTCAATTAGCCACACTTATCCAATGTGTAACTGTGGTTTGTATATTCCACCAATATAATGACCAAAACAGCAAGTAGATCTAAATGCCAGCTCATCCCTATGTGATATTTGAGAGTAGTTCTGACCTTCAGTCATTGTAATTCTAAAGAGCAGCTCAACTATCGTGTGAGTGAGACACAAAGAGAGAAACAGATTCTAACTGTTAGTTTTTCTGAACAAAGCAGTCCAAACATCTCCTTCCTGTTCAGGAACTGCAAGAGTGATCCAAAAACTGTTTGAAGCATATAGTCAAGGGGGGTGAAATGCTAAAGTTTGTGCTAATGTTATTGAACTGCTTTGCTGCGCAAGGCAGTTCACTATCCTGAGCAGGCGGTGCACTCATGTGAGAGGAATATACAGGTTTTTATTTTGAAAGTTTCAATTAGCTTCATTTTAATGACCACACTAATTCAATGTGTAACAGTGGTTTGGTTAAACCAGTCATGTAAGGCCCAAAAGAACAATTGCTTGATGTAAAAATGGCCAAAGCTTTTATTTTGAAATTTTCAGTAAGCGTCATGATCAATGGCTACACTAATCCAGTCTGTAACAGTAATTTGGTAACACCAGTTTTTAAATCACCAGTAGAGCAATTGCAGGATGTAAAAATGATCAAGGCTTTTATTTTGAAAAATTTATTAAGCTTCATTGTAAATGGCCACACTAATCCAATGTTTAACAGTGGGTGTGTTAAACCACTTAAATAGTAGCCCTCTGCTTTAACTGTATGTTTGCCATAGTGTTTGTATTCTGACCCAGGAGCTGTTGCCATGTTCGGTTGCTATGGTAAATAGGCCACAGGGTGCCAGCTGTAAGAGAGACACACAGGGGGAGACAATTCTATCTGTTTGAGCCAGCCAGTTTCACTAAAACAAGCACACTGAACGACCCCTTCCCATTCAAGATCCGTAAGGCCGATCCGAAAACCGTTTGAAGCGTATGAGAGGGCTATTTGTCGTCTCCCATAGTACCGTGATTCATATCTGTAGGTCATTCACAGGAATTGCACTGATGAGAGAAATATGGTGTGTGCAGAGCTCAGTAATTTTTCAAAAACCTATATTAAACACAGAGGAGGAGCGTCAGTTGGTCATGACCCGTCACTTTGCTCTGAAGCACCTGGACAGAAAACCGTAAGCCCTAGAGAAATTTCGAAAACATTTTACCGGAGCAGGCATTCTTTGCCTACGGCGGTGCACTAACCTCAGGGAAGTATGCACTTTTATTTTGAAACTTTCATTAAGCTTCATTTTAACTACCTTACCATTTCAATGTGTAACAGTAGTTTGTTTAAACCAGTCACAAAAAGGCCAAAAGAGTCATTGAAAAATGTCAAGGCTTGCTGCGCAAGGCAGTTTACTATCCTGACAAATAAATAACAAAAAAGTTTAATATTATTGCACCGCCTACGGCGGTGCACTAAAATGGCGGGTCAAATGCAAATGTTTGTGCTAATGTTAATGAACTGCCTTGCTGCGCAAGGCAGTTCACTATCCTGAGCGAAAAAAGGTAAAAAAAGCTGAATATTATTGCACCGCCTACGGCGGTGCACTAACGTGAGGAATATGCAGACTTTTATTTTGAAACTTTCAGTAAACTTCATTTTAACTACCACACCAAATCATAGTGTTACAGTAGTTTGTTTAAACCAGTCACATAAAGGCCAAAAGAGTAATGAATTGATGTGAAACATGTCAAGGCTTTAGTTAGGAGTTAGTTAGGCTGCAAAGAAATATACAGGCTTTTATTATAAAATTTTCAGTAAGCTTAATTTTAAATGGCCACACTAATCCAATGTGTAACAGTTGTTGGGTTAAACCAGTGATATAATGCCCAGAAAACTCTGCCCTGCCTGTAGATTTAACATTCTGTTCACCCTCCTTCTGTAGTAACTCAAAAACCTATATAAAACACTGGGGATGAAGCGTCAGTTGGTCATGTCCCATAACTTTGCTCTGAAGCACCTGGACAGAAAACCGTAAGCCCTAGAGAAATTTTGAAAACATTTCACCGGAGCAGGCATGCGGTGCTATTTCCTGACCAACTTTCATACCAATAGCACAAGTTTTGCAGCCATGAGAGCGATTTCAAAATTATTTTTGGGTCAAAATTCCACTCTGTTCCTCACTCTAAAAAGCGGCAGTTGGTTTCAGTTACACTCTAGGGTTTCGGCAGTTGGAAATTTCGCTCGTTTTTCGCTTTTTACGTCGCCATCGTAACTCCGATCCCCAATAAAAGTAATAGCTCCCTTCTCGGGTACGAGCCGCACGTTTTGATACCACTTTTGTGGGTGGGCACGCAGCGGTACGAGCCGCATTAACGGTAATGGAAGAAGATGTTATAATAATAAACAGACATTCTATTGGGTGTAGAACAATAGGTGCCTGCCATGCAATGCATGGAGGCAGTACTGACTTGCTTCGCAAGTCAGTACTGCTCTCCTTATGCATTGCTATGGCATGCCCCTAATAAAGAGACATTCTATTAGGTGTAGAGCAATAGGTGCCTGCCATGCAATGCATGGAGGCAGTACTGACTTGCTTCGCAAGTCAGTACTGCTCTCCTTATGCATTGCTATGGCATGCCCCTAATAATAAACAGACATTCTATTGGGTGTAGAACAATAGGTGCCTGCCATGCAATGCATGGAGGCAGTACTGACTTGCTTCGCAAGTCAGTACTGCTCTCCTTATGCATTGCTATGGCATGCCCCTAACTAGAAAATTCCTGCAGAAATTTTAAAGGGGCATGCCAAAGTGTGCCCGTCGGCTTTGAGCCAGTGTTTTTATGCTAAAAATTAGCATTAATGCTAAAGAAAGCTGCAACGTAGTCAATAACCTGTGGAGAGGCAGAAGCATGTTGACTAAGCTGTACTTGTACCATTCCTTATGTTAAAACTGATGCATAAGCTAAAATTAGCCAATATGCTAATGTTAGCTTAAATGCTGGCAGTAGCATGTGGAGCAACAGGACCATGTTGTTTTAATTTTACTACTCCATTCAGTATACTAAACATGTCTAATTAATGAGAAAATTAGCTAAAAGCTAACTATAGATAAAAGTGCTAGTGCACTAGTCAAAGACAGTGAAATGCTAACTTTTGTACAAATGCTAATGAATTGCCTTGCTGCGCAAGGCAGTTCACTATCCTGAGAAATAAATAACATAAAAAAACGCTAATATTATTCCAACGCCTACGGCGGTGCACTAAAAGTTGAGGAATATGCAGACTTTTAATTTGAAATTTTCAGTAAGCTTCATTTTAACAACCTCACCAATTCAATGTGTAACAGTAGTTTGTTTAAACCAGTCACATAAAACACAAAAGAGCAATTACCTGATGTGAAAAATGTCAAGACTTTTATTTTGACATTTTTAGTAAGCTTCATAATTGTTACACATTGGATTAATGGCCACATTAATCCAACGTGTAACAGTCCAGCTATATAATGCCCAAAACAGCAAGTAGTTCTAAATCCCAGCTCAGCCCTATTGTGTGGTATCTGAGAGTTCCGCCATGTTGTAATTCTTCTATAGTAATTAATCCTGTGTGTGTGCTGACCAAGGCAATGCACTAGGCTGTGAAGTGCTATTCTTTGTGTTAATATACCTTTTCTCAGGTAATTCGATAACCTGAGAAAAGGAAACTTAACAATGCAAATATTATTCCACCGCCTATGGCGGTACACTATCCTGAGAGGAATATGCAGACTGTTTCTAACTGTTTGTAGCAGTTAGTTTTTCTGAACAAAGCAGTCCAAACATCTCCTTCCTGTTGAGGAACTGCAAGAGTGATCCAAAAACAGTTTGAAGCATATAGTCAAGGGGGGTGAAATGCTAAAGTTTGTGCTAGTGTTATTGAACTGCCTTGCTGCGCAAGGCAGTTCACTATCCTGAGCGATAAAAAGGTCAAAAAAGCTAAAAATTAATGCACCGCCTACGGCGGTACACTCATGTGAGAGGAATATACAGGTTTTTATTTTGAAAGTTTCAGTTAGCTTCATTTTAATGACCACACTAATTCAATGTGTAACAGTGGTTTGGTTAAACCAGTCATGTAAGGCCCAAAAGAACAATTGCTTGATTTAAAAATGGCCAAAGCTTTTATTTTGAAATTTTCAGTAAGCGTCATTATCAATGGCTACACTAATCCAGTCTGTAACAGTAATTTGGTAACACCAGTTTTTAAATCACCAGTAGAGCAATTTGCGGGATGTAAAAATGATCAAGGCTTTATTTTGAAAAATTTATTAAGCTTCATTGTAAATGGCCACACTAATCCAATGTTTAACAGTGGTTGTGTTAAACCACTTAAATAGTAGCCCTCTGCTTTAACTGTATGTTTGCCATAGAATGTTTGCTATCTGACCCAGGAGCTGTTGCCATGTTCGGTTGCTATGGTAAATAGGCCACAGGGTGCCAGCTGTAAGAGAGACACACAGGGGGAGACAATTCTATCTGTTTGAGCCAGCCAGTTTCACTAAAACAAGCACACTGAACGACCCCTTCCCATTCAAGATCCGTAAGGCCGATCCGAAAACCGTTTGAAGCGTATGAGAGGGCTATTTGTCGTCTCCGATAGTACCGTGATTCATATCTGTAGGTCATTCACAGTAATTGCACTGATGAGAGAAATATGGTGTGTGCAGAGCTCAGTAATTTTTAAATTAAATCTTTTTTTTAAAAAAAGATTTAATTTAATTTTTTTGTGATCAATTGTAATTTTCCCTAAATACAAAGTTATTATTTCAAAAATGCATCAGTAGTATTGTTCTTTAGGGGTTATATAATGTAACAATATTTTTTTTACCTGCAGGAGTTGTCTTCAGCAGAAGAAAGAACCAATCAGCATGCTTTTTGTCTGTCAGCAATATTGGATTTTTAAAAAAAATTTCTTGCATTTGCAGGTGATGGCAAGTGATTGATATTGTATTTTATGATGCATTAGTGTCCACTTCAGTGGTCTGTGTAAATTGACAGCAAAAATAGCTAAAATTCTTATTTTAAGAAAGACTGATGTAAATGTACTAACCTGAGAGAAAAAAATAGCTATAATGCTCATTTTTTTAAAAATGAGGTAAATGTACTGCCTTGCTTCGCAAGGCAGTCCACTAACCTGAGAGAAAAAAATAGCTATAATGCTCATTTTTTTAAAAATGAGGTAAATGTACTGCCTTGCTTCGCAAGGCAGTCCACTAACCTGAGAGAAAAAAATAGCTATAATGCTCATTTTTTTAAAAATGAGGTAAATGTACTGCCTTGCTTCGCAAGGCAGTCCACTAACCTGAGAGAAAAAAATAACTAAAATGCTCATTGTAGGAAAGACTGATGTAAATGTACTGCCTTGCTTTGCTATGGTGTGCACTAAGCTGAGTAATTTTTCAAAAATCTATATAAAACACTGGGGATAGGTTTCAAAAACCTATATTAAACACTGAGGAGGAGCGTCAGTTGGTCATGTCCCATCACTTTGCTCTGAAGCACCTGGACAGAAAACCGTAAGCCCTAGAAAAGTTTTGAAAACATTTTACCGGAGCAGACATGCGGTGCTATTTCCTGACCAACTTTCATACCAATAGCACAAGTTTTGCGGCCATGAGAGCGATTTCAAAATTATTTTTGGGTCAAAATTCCACTCTGTTCCTCACTCTAAAAAGCGGCAGTTGGTTTCAGTTACACTCTAACGTTTCGGCAGTTGGAAATTTCGCTCGTTTTTCGCTTTTTACGTCGCCGTCGTAACTCCGATCCCCAATAAAAATAATAGCTCCAATGCCGGGGTCGAGCCACACGTTTTGATACCACTTTTGTGGGTGGGCACGCAGCGGTACGAGCCGCATTAACGGTAACGGAAGAAAAATATGGAATAACTAGAAAATTCCTGCAGAAATTTTAAAGGGGCATGCCAAAGTGTGCCCGTCGGCTTTGAGCCAGTGTTTTTATGCTAAAAATTAGCATTAATGCTAAAGAAAGCTGCAACGTAGTCAATAACCTGTGGAGAGGCAGAAGCATGTAGAATAATCTGTACTTGTACCATTCATTATGTTAAAATTGATGCATAAGCTAAAATTAGCCAATATGCTAATGTTAGCTTAATGCTGGCAGTAGCATGTGGAGCAACAGGACCATGTTGTTTTAATTTTACTACTCCATTCAGTATACTAAACATGTCTAATTAATGAGAAAATTAGCTAAAAGCTAACTTTAGGTAAAAGTGCTAGTGCACTAGTCAAAGACAGTGAAATGCTAACTTTTGTACAAATGCTAATGAACTGCCTTGCTGCGCAAGGCAGTTCACTATCCTGAGAAGTAAATAACATAAAAAAAGCTAATATTATTGCACCGCCTACGGCGGTGCACTAACACGTGAGTAATATGCAGACTTTTATTTTGAAACTTTCAGTTAGCTTTTTTTTAACTACCACACCAATTCAATGTGTAACAGTAGTTTGTTTAAACCAGTCACCTAAAGCACAAAAGAGGAAATACCTGATGTGAAAAATGTCAAGGCTTTTATTTTGAAATTTTCAGTAAGCTTCACTTTTGTTACACATTGGATTAATGGCCACATTATTCCAACATGTAACAGTCCAGCTATATAATGACCAAAACAGCAAGTAGATCTAAACGCCAGCTCATCCCTATGTGCTATTTGAGAGTTACGCCATGTTGTAGTTCTGACCTTCAGTCATTGTAGTTCTAAAGAGCAGCTCAACTATCGTGTGAGTGAGACACAAAGGGATAAACAGATTCTAACGGTTTGAAGCAGTTAGTTTATCTGAACAAAGCAGTCCAAACATCTCCATCCTATTCAGGATCTTTTAGAGTGATCCGAAAACTGTGTGAAGCATATAGTCAAGGGGGCTCAAATGCTAATGTTTGTGCTAATGTTAATGAACTGCCTTGCTGCGCAGGGCAGTTCACTATCCTGAGAAATAAATAACATAAAAAAGGCTAATATTATTGCACCGCCTACGGCGGTGCACTGACGTGAGAGGAATATGCAGGCTTTTATTTTGAAAGTATCAGTAAGCCTTATTTTAATGACCACGCTAATTCAATGTGCAACTCTGGTTTGTTTAAACCAGTCCCATAAAGCCCAAAAGACCAATAACCTGATGTGAAAAATGTCAGGGCTTTTATTTTGAAATTTTCAGTAAGCTTCATTTTAAATAGACACACTAATCCAATGTGTAACAGTGGTTTGGTTAATCCACCAATATAATGCCCAAAACAGCAAGTAGCTCTACATTCCAGCTCAGCCCTCCTCTGTAATAACTGAATGATCCGCCATGTTGTAGTTCTGACCTTCTGCTCTGCCCTCTGTATTAAGGTGTTTCACCATGTTTAGAACTACAGAGACCTTGTAGTCCAAACCAGCAGTTGCCATAGCGATCAAGCCTCTGCCAACTGCTGTGTGTGTGAGAGACACTTCATGCAACTTTGAGAACACCCAGTCACTTTTCATGAAAAAAGCAGTCTGAACGACCCCTTCCCGTTCGGGAACCGTTATGCCGATCCAAAATCCGTTTGAAGCATATGAGAGGGCTACTTGTCGTCTCTGATAGTCCCGTGATTCATATCTGTAGGTTATTCACAATAATTGCACTGATGAGAGAAAAATGGTGTGTGGTGAGCTCAGTAATTTTTCAAAAACCTATATTAAACACTGAGGGGGAGCGTCAGTTGGTCATGTCCCATCACTTTGCTCTGAAGCACCTGGACAGAAAACCGTAAGCCCTAGAGAAATTTTGAAAACATTTTACCAGAGCAGACATGCGGTGCTATTTCCTGACCAACTTTCATACCAATAGCACAAGTTTTACGGCCATGAGAGCGATTTCAAAATTATTTTTGGGTCAAAATTCCACCCTGTTCCTCACTCTAAAAAGCGGCAGTTGGTTTCAGTTACACTCTAACGTTTCGGCAGTTGGAAATTTCGCTCGTTTTTCGCTTTTTACGTCGCCGTCGTAACTCCGATCCCCTATAAAAGTAATAGCTCCCTTCTCGGCATCGAGCCGCACGATTTGATACCACTTTTGTGGGTGGGCACGCAGCGGTACGAGCCGCATTAACGGTGACGGAAGAATAAACCTATAATAAAGAGGCGTTCTATTAGGTGTAGAACAATAGGTGCCTGCCATGCAATGCATGGAGGCAGTACTGACTTGCTTCGCAAGTCAGTACTGCTCTCCTTATGCATTGCTATGGCATGCCCCTAACTAGAAAATTCCTGCAGAAATTTTAAAGGGGCATGCCAAAGTGTGCCCGTCGGCTTTGACGCAGCGTTATGATGTTAAAAATTAGCATTAATGCTAAAGAAAGCTGCAACGTAGTCAATAACCTGTGGAGAGGCAGAAGCATGTTTAATAAACTGTAGTTGTACCATTCATTATGTTAGAATTGATGCATAAGCTAAAATTAGCCAATATGCTAATGTTAGCTTAAATGCTGGCAGTAGCATGTGGAGCAACACGACCATGTTGTTTTAATTTTACTACTCTATTCAGTATACTAAACATGTCTAATTAATGAGAAAATTAGGTAAAAGCTAACTTTAGGTAAAAGTGCTAGTGCACTAGTCATAGACAGTGAAATGCTAACTTTTGTACAAATGCTAATGACCTGCCTTGCTGAGCATCACCGCTCTTTTCCTACGAATCCTCTTCTGCTCTCTCTGTCAGGTTTGTGATCTGTAGCATCGCAGGCGCTGCGTCTGTGCCGCTGGTTCCTTAAAGGAGCAGCGACGTTATTTTCTGTCCATAGACTTTTAATCAACTATTTATTCTTATTTATGTCAGATTTTAACATGGGGGGACATATGTGTAATGGTTATAGTCTTGAATCAGTAGTATAATGCTGAAAACACAAGCAGTTGTAAATACCAGTAAACCCTACAGTGCAGTCCTGGGGAGCTGCAGTTCCAGACACTGTGTTCTTCTGTTGCTATGGTAATTAATCCCCTGCAGCTGTGAGAGCCAAAGAGCGGGAAAATCCTCTTCAGACACAGTTTCTATACTTGGGAGACACCAGGCGTCAGTCTGAAGGACCCTGACAAAAAGCATAAGCCCTAGCAAATTTTTGTAAACATTGTACATGAGCATGCATGTGTATCTATGTTATGACCAACTTTCAGACCAATAGGGCGATATTTATGCCTGTGAGGGGGATTTAAAAAGGGTTTTTGAGTCAGCCATAAACAGTCCTGTGTGTGTGTTTCATAGAGAAAGATTACTGATTCTGTGAGACACAAAATCTCAAATTTTTTCGTTTTTATTAATTTATGTAATCATTTTAACTCCGATCCCCAATAAAAATAATAGCAATAATGCCGGCCTCGAGCCGCACGATTTGATACCACTTTTGTGGGTGGGCACGCAGCGGTACGAGCCGCATTAACGGTGATGGAAGAATAATAAATAACTAGAAAATTCCTGCAGAAATTTTAAAGGGGCATGCCAAAGTGTGCCCGTCGGCTTGGACGCAGCGTTATGATTTTAAAAATTTGCGTTAATGCTAAAGAAAGCTGCAACGTAGTCAATAACCTGTGGAGAGGCAGAAGCATGTTGACTAAGCTGTACTTGTACCATTCATTATGTTAAAATTAATGCATGAGCTAAAATTAGCCAATATGCTAATGTTAGCCTAAATGCTGGCAGTAGCATGTGGAGCAACAAGACCATGTTGTTTTCATTTAATGTGCGCCATTCACTATACTAAACATGTCTAATAAATGAAAAAATTAGCTAATAGCTAACTATAGGTAAAAGTGCTAGTACACTAGTCAAAGAAAGTGAAATGCTAATGTTTGTGCTAATGTTAATCCTGAGAAATAAATAACATAAAAAAAGCTTATATTATTGCACCGCCTACGGCGGTGCACTAACACGAGAGGAATATGCAGACTTTTATTTTGAAACTTTCAGTTAGCTTCTTTTTAACTACCACACCAATTCAATGTGTAACAGTAGTTTGTTTAAACCAGTCACATAAAGTACAAAAGAGGAAATACCTGATGTGAAAAATGTCAAGGCTTTTATTTTGAAATTTTCAGTAAGCTTCACTTTTGTTACACATTGGATTAATGGCCACATTAACGCCATTATTGGTAACAGTCCAGCTATATAATTCCCAAAACAGCAAGTAGGTCTAAATGCCAGCTCATCCCTATGTGCTATTTGAGAGTAGTTCTGACCTTCAGTCATTGTAATTCTAAAGAGCAGCTCAACTATCGTGTGAGTGACACACAAAGAGAGAAACAGAATTCTGTTTGAAGCAGTTAATTTATCTGAACAAAGCAGTCCAAACATCTCCTTCCTATTCAGGATCTTTTAGAGTGATCCAAAAACGGTGTGAAGCTTATAGTCAAAGGGGGTGAAATGCTAATGTTTGTGCTAATGTTAATAAACTGCCTTGCTGCGCAAGGCAGTTTACTATCCTGAGAAATAAATAACATAAAAAAGGCTAATATTATTGCACCGCCTACGGCGGTGCACTGACGTGAGAGGAGCATGCAGGCTTTTATTTTGAAAGAATCAGTAAGCCTAATTTTAATGACCACGCTAATTCAATGTGCAACTCTGGTTTGTTTAAACCAGTCCCATAAAGCCCAAAAGACCAATAACCTGATGTGAAAAATGTCAGGGCTTTTATTTTGAAATTTTCAGTATGCTTCATTTTAAATAGACACACTAATCCAATGTGTAACAGTGGTTTGGTTAATCCACCAATATAATGCCCAAAACAGCAAGTAGCTCTACATTCCAGCTCAGCCCTCCTCTGTAATAACTGAATGATCCGCCATGTTGTAGTTCTGACCTTCTGCTCTGCCCTCTGTATTAAGGTGTTTCGCCATGTTTAGAACTACAGAGACCTTGTAGGCCAAACCAGCAGTTGCCATAGCGATCAAGCCTCTGCCAACTGCTGTGTGTGTGTGAGAGACACTTCATGCAACTTTGAGAACACCCAGTCACTTTTAATGAAAAAAGCAGTCTGTACGACCCCTTCCAGTTCGGGAACCGTTATGCCGATCCAAAAACCGTTTGAAGCGTATGAGAGGGCTACTGGTCGTCTCTGATAGTCCTGTGATTCATATCTGTAGGTCATTCACAATAATTGCACTGATGAGAGAAATATGGTGTGTGGTGAGCTCAGTAAATTTTCAAAAACCTATATTAAACACTGAGGAGGAGCGTCAGTTGGTCATGTCCCGTCACTTTGCTCTGAAGCATCTGGAAAGAAAACCGTAAGCCCTAGAAAAATTTTGAAAACATTTTACCAGAGCAGACATGCGGTGCTATTTCCTGACCAACTTTCATACCAATAGCACAAGTTTTACGGCCATGAGAGCGATTTCAAAATTATTTTTGGGTCAAAATTACACTCTGTTTCTCACTCTAAAAAGCGGCAGTTGGTTTCAGTTACACTCTAACGTTTCGGCAGTTGGAAATTTCGCTCGTTTTTCGCTTTTTACGTCGCCGTCGTAACTCCGATCCCCTATAAAAGTAATAGCTCCCTTCTCGGCATCGAGCCGCACGATTTGATACCACTTTTGTGGGTGGGCACGCAGCGGTACGAGCCGCATTAACGGTGACGGAAGAATAAACCTATAATAAAGAGGCGTTCTATTAGGTGTAGAACAATAGGTGCCTGCCATGCAATGCATGGAGGCAGTACTGACTTGCTTCGCAAGTCAGTACTGCTCTCCTTATGCATTGCTATGGCATGCCCCTAACTAGAAAATTCCTGCAGAAATTTTAAAGGGGCATGCCAAAGTGTGCCCGTCGGCTTTGACGCAGCGCTATGATGTTAAAAATTAGCATTAATGCTAAAGAAAGCTGCAACGTAGTCAATAACCTGTGGAGAGGCAGAAGCATGTTTAATAAACTGTAGTTGTACCATTCATTATGTTAGAATTGATGCATAAGCTAAAATTAGCCAATATGCTAATGTTAGCTTAAATGCTGGCAGTAGCATGTGGAGCAACACGACCATGTTGTTTTAATTTTACTACTCTATTCAGTATACTAAACATGTCTAATTAATGAGAAAATTAGGTAAAAGCTAACTTTAGGTAAAAGTGCTAGTGCACTAGTCATAGACAGTGAAATGCTAACTTTTGTACAAATGCTAATGACCTGCCTTGCTGAGCATCACCGCTCTTTTCCTACGAATCCTCTTCTGCTCTCTCTGTCAGGTTTGTGATCTGTAGCATCGCAGGCGCTGCGTCTGTGCCGCTGGTTCCTTAAAGGAGCAGCGACGTTATTTTCTGTCCATAGACTTTTAATCAACTATTTATTCTTATTTATGTCAGATTTTAACATGGGGGGACATATGTGTAATGGTTATAGTCTTGAATCAGTAGTATAATGCTGAAAACACAAGCAGTTGTAAATACCAGTAAACCCTACAGTGCAGTCCTGGGGAGCTGCAGTTCCAGACACTGTGTTCTTCTGTTGCTATGGTAATTAATCCCCTGCAGCTGTGAGAGCCAAAGAGCGGGAAAATCCTCTTCAGACACAGTTTCTATACTTGGGAGACACCAGGCGTCAGTCTGAAGGACCCTGACAAAAAGCATAAGCCCTAGCAAATTTTTGTAAACATTGTACATGAGCATGCATGTGTATCTATGTTATGACCAACTTTCAGACCAATAGGGCGATATTTATGCCTGTGAGGGGGATTTAAAAAGGGTTTTTGAGTCAGCCATAAACAGTCCTGTGTGTGTGTTTCATAGAGAAAGATTACTGATTCTGTGAGACACAAAATCTCAAATTTTTTCGTTTTTATTAATTTATGTAATCATTTTAACTCCGATCCCCAATAAAAATAATAGCAATAATGCCGGCCTCGAGCCGCACGATTTGATACCACTTTTGTGGGTGGGCACGCAGCGGTACGAGCCGCATTAACGGTGATGGAAGAATAATAAATAATAAAGAGGCGTTCTATTGGGTGTAGAACAATAGGTGCCTGCCATGCAATGCATGGAGGCAGTACTGACTTGCTTCGCAAGTCAGTACTGCTCTCCTTATGCATTGCTATGGCATGCCCCTAATAAAGAGGCGTTCTATTGGGTGTAGAACAATAGGTGCCTGCCATGCAATGCATGGAGGCAGTACTGACTTGCTTCGCAAGTCAGTACTGCTCTCCTTATGCATTGCTATGGCATGCCCCTAACTAGAAAATTCCTGCAGAAATTTTAAAGGGGCATGCCAAAGTGTGCCCGTCGGCTTTGAGCCAGTGTTTTTATGCTAAAAATTAGCATTCATGCTAAAGAAAGCTGCAACGTTGTCAATAACCTGTGGAGAGGCAGAAGCATGTTGACTAAGCTGTAGTTGTACCACTCCTTATGTTAAAACTGATGCATAAGCTAAAAATAGCCAATATGCTAATGTTAGCATAAATGCTGGCAGTAGCATGTGGAGCAACAGGACCATGTTGTTTTAATTTTACTACTCCATTCAGTACACTAAACATGTCTAATTAATGAGAAAATTAGCTAAAAGCTAACTATAGGTAAAAGTGCTAGTACACTAGTCAAAGAAAGTGAAATGCTAATGTTTGTGCTAATGTTAATTAACTGCCTTGCTGCGCAAGGCAGTTCACTATCCTGAGAAATAAATAACATAAAAAACACTAATAATATTGCACTGCCTACGGCGGTGCACTAACACGAGAGGAATATGCAGGCTTTTATTTTGAAACTTTCAGTTAGCTTCATTTTAATGACTATGCTAATTCAATGTCCAACTGTGGTTTGTTTAAACCAGTCATGTAAGGCCCAAAAGAACAATTGCTCGATGTAAAAATGGCCAAAGCTTTTATTTTGAAATTTTCAGTAAGCGTCATAATCAATGGCTACACTAATCCAGTCTGTAACAGTAATTTGGTAACACCAGTTTTTAAATCACCAGTAGAGCAATTGCAGTATGTAAAAATGATCAAGGCTTTTATTTTGAAAAAATTATTAAGCTTCATTGTAAATGGCCACACTAATCCAATGTTTAACAGTGGGTGTGTTAAACCACTTAAATAGTAGCCCTCTGCTTTAACTGTATGTTTGCCATAGAATGTTTGCTATCTGACTCAGGAGCTGTTGCCATGTTCGGTTGCTATGGTAAATAGGCCACAGGGTGCCAGCTGTAAGAGAGACACACAGGGGAGACAATTCTATCTGTTTGAGCCAGCCAGTTTCACTAAAACAAGCACACTGAACGACCCCTTCCCATTCAAGATCCGTAAGGCCGATCCGAAAACCGTTTGAAGCGTATGAGAGGGCTATTTGTCGTCTCCCATAGTACCGTGATTCATATCTGTAGGTCATTCACAGTAATTGCACTGATGAGAGAAATATGGTGTGTGCAGAACTCAGTAATTTTTAAATTAAATCTTTTTTTTTTAAGATTTAATTTAATTTTTTTGTGATCAATTGTAATTTTCCCTAAATATAAAGTTATTATTTCAAAAATGCATCAGTAGTATTGTTCTTTAGGGTTATATGATGTAACAATATTTTTTTTACCTGCAGGAGTTGTCTACAGTAGAAGGAGGAACAGGGTCTTAGCTTAAAATGCTCATTTTAAGAAAGACTTAGGTACATATACTAACCAGAGACCAAAGCAAAAATGGGTAAAATGCTTATTTTAAGAATGACTGATGTAAATGTACTAACCTGACAGGAAAAAGTTACTAAAAATTGCTAGAATGCTTATTTTAAATAAGACTGATGTAAACACAAAGTCAGATTTGATGAAAAAAGCAGTCTGAACGACCCCTTCCCCTACAAAATCCGTAAGGCCGATGCAAAAACTGTTTTGAAGCGTATTGAGATGGCTTTTTGTCTTCCCTGATATTTATTTCTCAGGATATTTATTGATATTTATTTCAGTAATAATGTTTGTGCTAATGTTAATGAACTGCCTTGCTCGCAAGGCAGTTCACTATCCTGAGCAAAAAAAGGTTAAAAAAAGCCTGAGTATTATTGCACCGCCTACGGTGGTGCACTGACGTGAGGAATATGCAGACTTTTATTTTGAAACTTTCAGTAAACTTCATTTTAACTACCACACCAAATCATAGTGTTACAGTAGTTTGTTTAACCAGTCACATAAAGGCCAAAGAGTAATGACTGATGTGAAAAATGTCAAGGCTTTAGTTAGGAGTTAGTTAGGCTGCAAGAAATATACAGGCTTTTATTATAAAATTTTCAGTAAGCTTAATTTTAAATGGCCACACTAATCCAATGTGTAACAGTGGTTGGGTTAAAGCAGTGATATAATGCCCAGAAAACTCTGCCCTGCCTGCAGATATAACATTCTGTTCACCCTCCATCTGTAGTAACTCAAAAACCTATATAAAACACTGGGGATGAAGCGTCAGTTGGTCATGTCCCGTCACTTTGCTCTGAAGCACCTGGACAGAAACCGTAAGCCCTAGAGAATTTTGAAACATTTTACCGGAGCAGACATGCGGTGCTATTTCCTGACCAACTTTCATACCAATGCACAAGTTTTGCGGCCATGAGAGCGATTTCAAAATTATTTTTGGGTCAAATTCCACTCTGTTCCTCACTCTAAAAAAGCGGCAGTTGGTTTCAGTTACACTCTAGGGTTTCGGCAGTTGGAAATTTCGCTCGTTTTTCGCTTTTTACGTCGCCATCGTAACTCCGATCCCCAATAAAGTAATAGCTCCCTTCTCGGGTACGAGCCGCACGTTTTGATACCACTTTTGTGGGTGGGCACGCAGCGGTACGAGCGCATTAACGGTAATGGAAGAAGATGTTATATAACTAGAAAATTCCTGCAGAAATTTTAAAGGGGCATGCCAAAGTGTGCCCGTCGGCTTTGAGCCAGTGTTTTATGCTAAAAATTAGCATTAATGCTAAAGAAAGCTGCAACGTAGTCAATAACCTGTGGAGAGGCAGAAGCATGTTGACTAAGCTGTACTTGTACCATTCCTTATGTTAAAACTGATGCATAAGCTAAAATTAGCCATATGCTAATGTTAGCTTAAATGCTGGCAGTAGCATGTGGAGCAACAGGACCATGTTGTTTTAATTTTACTACTCCATTCAGTATACTAAACATGTCTAATTAATGAGAAAATTAGCTAAAAGCTAACTATAGATAAAAGTGCTAGTGCACTAGTCAAGACAGGAAATGCTAACTTTTGTACAAATGCTAATGAATTGCCTTGCTGCGCAAGCAGTTCACTATCCTGAGAATAAATAACATAAAAAAACGCTAATATTATTCCAACGCCTACGGCGGTGCACTAAAAGTTGAGGAATATGCAGACTTTTAATTTGAAATTTTCAGTAAGCTTCATTTTAACAACCTCACCAATTTCAATGTGTAACAGTAGTTTGTTTAAACCAGTCACATAAAACACAAAAGAGCAATTACCTGATGTGAAAAATGTCAAGACTTTTTATTTTGACATTTTTAGTAAGCTTCATAATTGTTACACATTGGATTAATGGCCACATTAATCCAACGTGTAACAGTCCAGCTATATAATGCCCAAAACAGCAAGTAGTTCTAAATCCCAGCTCAGCCTATTGTGTGGTATCTGAGAGTTCCGCCATGTTGTAATTCTTCTATAGTTAATTAATCCTGTGTGTGTGCTGACCAAGGCAATGCACTAGGCTGTGAAGTGCTATTCTTTGTGTTAATATACCTTTTCTCAGGTAATTCGATAACCTGAGAAAAGGAAACTTAACAATGCAAATTTATTCCACCGCCTATGGCGGTACACTATCCTGAGAGGAATATGCAGACTGTTTCTAACTGTTTGTAGCAGTTAGTTTTTCTGAACAAAGCAGTCCAACATCTCCTTCCTGTTGAGGACTGCAAGAGTGATCCAAAACAGTTTGAAGCATATAGTCAAGGGGGGTGAAATGCTAAAGTTTGTGCTAGTGTTATTGAACTGCCTTGCTGCGCAAGGCAGTTCACTATCCTGAGCGATAAAAGGTCAAAAAGCTAAAAATTAATGCACCGCCTACGGCGGTACACTCATGTGAGAGGAATATACAGGTTTTTATTTTGAAAGTTTCAGTTAGCTTCATTTTAATGACCACACTAATTCAATGTGTAACAGTGGTTTGGTTAAACCAGTCATGTAAGGCCCAAAAGAACAATTGCTTGATTTAAAAATGGCCCAAAGCTTTTTATTTTGAAATTTTCAGTAAGCGTCATTATCAATGGCTACACTATCCAGTCTGTAACAGTAATTTGGTAACACCAGTTTTTAAATCACCAGTAGAGCAATTTGCGGGATGTAAAAATGATCAAGGCTTTTATTTTGAAAAATTTATTAAGCTTCATTGTAAATGGCCACACTAATCCAATGTTTAACAGTGGTTGTGTTAAACCACTTAAATAGTAGCCCTCTGCTTTAACTGTATGTTTGCATAGAATGTTTGCTATCTGACCCAGGAGCTGTTGCCATGTTCGGTTGCTATGGTAAATAGGCCACAGGGTGCCAGCTGTAAGAGAGACACACAGGGGGAGACAATTCTATCTGTTTGAGCCAGCCAGTTTCACTAAAACAAGCACACTGAACGACCCTTCCCATTCAAGATCCGTAAGGCCGATCCGAAAACCGTTTGAAGCGTATGAGAGGGCTATTTGTCGTCTCCGATAGTACCGTGATTCATATCTGTAGGTCATTCACAGTAATTGCACTGATGAGAGAAATATGGTGTGTGCAGAGCTCAGTAATTTTTAATTAAATCTTTTTTTTAAAAAAAAGATTTAATTTATTTTTTTGTGATCAATTGTAATTTTCCCCAAATACAAAGTTATTATTTCAAAATGCATCAGTAGTATTGTTCTTTAGGGGTTATATAATGTAACAATATTTTTTTTACCTGCAGGAGTTGTCTTCAGCAGAAGAAAGAACCAATCAGCATGCTTTTTTGTCTGTCAGCAATATTGGATTTTTAAAAAAAATTTCTTGCATTTGCAGGTGATGGCAAGTGATTGATATTGTATTTTATGATGCATTAGTGTCCACTTCAGTGGTCTGTGTAAATTGACAGCAAAAATAGCTAAAATTCTTATTTTAAGAAAGACTGATGTAAATGTACTAACCTGAGAGAAAAAATAGCTTAATGCTCATTTTTTTAAAATGAGGTAAATGTACTGCCTTGCTTCGCAAGGCAGTCCACTAACCTGAGAGAAAAAATAGCTATAATGCTCATTTTTTTAAAAATGAGGTAAATGTACTGCCTTGCTTCGCAAGGCAGTCCACTAACCTGAGAGAAAAAAATAGCTATAATGCTCATTTTTTTAAAAATGAGGTAAATGTACTGCCTTGCTTCGCAAGGCAGTCCACTAACCTGAGAGAAAAAAATAACTAAAATGCTCATTGTAGGAAAGACTGATGTAAATGTACTGCCTTGCTTTGCTATGGTGTGCACTAAGCTGAGTAATTTTTCAAAAATCTATATAAAACACTGAGGAGGAGCGTCAGTTGGTCATGTCCCATCACTTTGCTCTGAAGCACCTGGACAGAAAACCGTAAGCCCCTAGAAAAGTTTTGAAAACATTTTACCGGAGCAGACATGCGGTGCTATTTCCTGACCAACTTTCATACCAATAGCACAGTTTTTGCGGCCATGAGAGCGATTTCAAAATTATTTTTGGGTCAAAATTCCACTCTGTTCCTCACTCTAAAAAGCGGCAGTTGGTTTCAGTTACACTCTAACGTTTCGGCAGTTGGAAATTTCGCTCGTTTTTCGCTTTTTTACGTCGCCGTCGTAACTCCGATCCCCAATAAAAATAATAGCTCCAATGCCGGGATCGAGCCGCATGTTTTGATACCACTTTTGTGGGTGGGCACGCAGCGGTACGAGCCGCATTAACGGTAACGGAAGAAAAATAAATAACTAGAAAATTCCTGCAGAAATTTTAAAGGGGCATGCCAAAGTGTGCCCGTCGGCTTGGACGCAGCGTTATGATTTTAAAAATTTGCGTTAATGCTAAAGTATGCTGCAACGTAGTCAATAACCTGTAGAGAGGCAGAAGCATGTTGACTAAGCTGTACTTGTACCATTCATTATGTTAAAATTAATGCATGAGCTAAAATTAGCCAATATGCTAATGTTAGCCTAAATGCTGGCAGTAGCATGTGGAGCAACAGGACCATGTTGTTTTCATTTTATGTGCGCTATTCACTATACTAAACATGTCTAATAAATGAAAAAATTAGCTAATAGCTAACTTTAGGTAAAAGTGCTAGTACACTAGTCAAAGAAAGTGAAATGCTAATGTTTGTGCTAATGTTAATGAACTGCCTTGCTGTGCAAGGCAGTTCACTATCCTGAGAAATAAATAACATAAAAAAATCTTATATTATTGCACCGCCTATGGCGGTGCACAAACACGAGAGGAATATGCAGACTTTTATTTTGAAACTTTCAGTTAGCATCTTTTAACTACCACACCAATTATTGTGTTACTGTAGTTTGTTTAAACCAGTCACATAAAGCCAAAAGAGCAATGACCTATGTGAAAAATGTCAAGGCTTTTATTTTGAAAGTTTCAGTAAGCTTTATTTACAATAGCTACAATAGCTTTTTATTTACAGTGGATTACACACTAATCCAATGTGTAACTGTGGTTTGGTTAATCCAGCTATATAATGCCCCATACAGCAAGCAGATCTAAGAGCCAGCTCATCACTATGTGCTATTTGAGAGTTACGCCATTTGTAGTTCTGACCTTCAGTCATTGTAGTTCTAAAGAGCAGCTCAACTATCTTGTGAGTGAGACACAAAGGGATAAACAGATTCTAACTGTTTGAAGCAGTTAGTTTATCTGAACAAGCAGTCCAAACATCTCCATCCTATTCAGGATCTTTTAGAGTGATCCGAAAACCGTGTGAAGCATATAGTCAAGGGGGCTCAAATGCTAATGTTTGTGCTATGTTAATGAACTGCCTTGCTGCGCAGGCAGTTCACTATCCTGAGAAATAAATAACATAAAAAAGGCTAATATTATTGCACCGCTTCGGCGGTGCACTAACACTAGAGGAATAGGCAGACTTTTAATTTGAAACTTTCAGTAAGCTTCATTTTAATGACCACTCTAATTCAATGTGCAACTATGGTTTGTTTAAACCAGTCCATAAAGCCCAAAAGACCAATAACCTGATGTGAAAATGTCAGGGGCTTTTATTTTGAAATTTTCAGTAAGCTTCATTTTAAATAGACACACTAATCCAATGTGTAAACAGTGGTTTGGTTAATCCACCAATATAATGCCCAAAACAGCAAGTAGCTCTACATTCCAGCTCAGCCCTCCTCTGTAATAACTGAATGATCTGCCATGTTGTAGTTCTGACCTTCTGCTCTGCCCCTGTATTAAGGTGTCCACCATGTTTAGAACTACAGAGACCTTGTAGGCCAAACCGCAGTTGCCATAGCGATCAGCCTCTGCCAACTGCTGTGTGTGTGTGAGAGACACTTCATGCAACTTGAGAACACCCAGTCACTTTTAATGAAAAAAGCAGTCTGAACGACCCCTTCCCGTTCGGGAACCGTTAGGCCAATCCAAAAACCGTTTGAAGCGTATGAGAGGGCTACTTGTTGTCTCCCATAGTACCGTGATTCATATCTGTAGGTCATTCACAATAATTGCACTGATGAGAGAAAAATGGTGTGTGGTGAGCTCAGTAATTTTTCAAAAACCTATATTAAACACTGAGGGGAGCGTCAGTTGGTCATGTCCCGTCACTTTGCTCTGAAGCACCTGGACAGAAAACGTAAGCCCTAGAGAAATTTTGAAAACATTTTACCGGAGCAGACATGCGGTGCTATCTCCTGACCAACTTTCATACCAATAGCACAAGTTTTACGGCCATGAGAACGATTTCAAATTATTTTTGGGTCAAAATTCCACCATGTTCTCACTCTAAAAAAGCGGCCAGTTGGTGTCAGTTACACTCTAGGGTTCGGCAGTTGGAAATTTCGCTCGTTTTTCGCTTCTTACGTCGCCGTCGTAACTCCGATCCCCATAAAAGTAATAGCAATAATGCCGCATCGAGCCGCACGATTTGATACCACTTTTGTGGTTGGGCACGCAGCGGTACGAGCCGCATTTAACGGTGATGGAAGAATAATAAATAATAAAGAGGCGTTCTATTGGGTGTAGAACAATAGGTGCCTGCCATGCAATGCATGGAGGCAGTACTGACTTGCTTCGCAAGTCAGTACTGCTCTCCTTATGCATTGCTATGGCATGCCCCTAATAAAGAGACATTCTATTAGGTGTAGAACAATAGGTGCCTGCCATGCAATGCATGGAGGCAGTACTGACTTGCTTCGCAAGTCAGTACTGCTCTCCTTATGCATTGCTATGGCATGCCCTAATAAACAGACATTCTATTGGGTGTAGAACAATAGGTGCCTGCCATGCAATGCATGGAGGCAGTACTGACTTGCTTCGCAAGTCAGTACTGCTCTCCTTATGCATTGCTATGGCATGCCCCTAACTAGAAAATTCCTGCAGAAATTTTAAAGGGCATGCCAAAGTGTGCCCGTCGGCTTTGACGCAGTGTTATGATGTTAAAAATTAGCATTAATGCTAAAGAAAGCTGCAACGTAGTCAATTAACTGTGGAGAGGCAGAAGCATGTTGACTAAGCTGTAGTTGTACCATTCATTATGTTAAAATTGATGCATGAGCTCAAATTAGCCAATA
This sequence comes from Poecilia reticulata, assembly GCF_904066995.2. Classification (NCBI taxonomy): domain Eukaryota; kingdom Metazoa; phylum Chordata; class Actinopteri; order Cyprinodontiformes; family Poeciliidae; genus Poecilia; species Poecilia reticulata. The sequence continues at coordinate 2,654 of NW_027675163.1, read as the reverse complement.
TGCTAATGTTAGCTTAAATGCTGGCAGTAGCATGTGGAGCAACAGGACCATGTTGTTTTAATTTTACTACACCATTCAGTATACTAAACATGTCTAATTATGAGAAAATTAGCTAAAAGCTAACTTTAGGTAAAAATGCTAGTGCACTAGTCAAAGACAGTGAAATGATAACTTTTGTACTAATGCTAATGAACTGCCTTGCTGCGCAAGGCAGTTCAATATCCTGAGAAATAAATAACATAAAAACACTAATATATTGCACTGCCTAGAGCGGTGCACTAACACGAGAGGAATATGCAGGCTTTTATTTTGAAACTTTCAGTTAGCTTCATTTTAATGACTATGCTAATTCAATGTGCAACTGTGGTTTGTTTAAACCAGTCATGTAAGGCCCAAAAGAACAATTGCTTGATGCAAAAATGGCCAAAGCTTTTATTTTGAAATTTTCAGTAAGCGTCATGATCAATGGCTACACTAATCCAGTCTGTAACAGTAATTTGGTAACACCAGTTTTTATTTTTAAATCACCAGTAGAGCAATTGCAGATGTAAAAATGATCAAGGCTTTTATTTTGAAAAATTTATTAAGCTTCATTGTAAATGGCCACACTAATCCAATGTTTAACAGTGGTTTTGTTAAACCACTTAATTAATAGCCCTCTGCCTTATTAACTGAATGTTTGCCATAGTGTTTGTATTCTGACCCAGGAGCTGTTGCCATGTTCGGTTGCTATGGTAAATAGGCCACAGGGTGCCAGCTGTAAGAGAGACAAGGGGGAGACAATTCTATCTGTTTGAGCCAGCCAGTTTCACTAAAACAAGCACACTGAACGACCCTTTCCCATTCAAGATCCGTAAGGCCGATCCGAAAACCGTTTGAAGCGTATGAGAGGGCTATTTGTCGTCTCCGATAGTACAGTGATTCATATCTGTAGGTCATTCACAGTAATTGCACTGATGAGAGAAATATGGTGTGTGCAGAGCTCAGTAATTTTTAAATTAAATCTTTTTTTTTTTTAAAAGATTTAATTTATTTTTTTGTGATCAATTGTAATTTTCCCTAAATACAAAGTTATTATTTCAAAAATGCATCAGTAGTATTGTTCTTTAGGGGTTATATGATATAACAATATTTTTTTACCTGCAGGAGTTGTCTACAGTAGAAGGAGGAACAGGGTCTTAGCTTAAATGCTCATTTAAGAAAGACTTAGGTACATATACTAACCAGAGACCAAAGCAAAATGGGTAAATGCTTATTTTAAGAAAGACTGATGTAAATGTACTAACCTGACAGGAAAAAGTTACTAAAATTGCTAGAATGCTTATTTTAAATAAGACTGATGTAAACACAAAGTCAGATTTGATGAAAAAGCAGTCTGAACGACCCCTTCCCCTACAAGATCCGTAAGGCCGATGCAAAAACTGTTTGAAGCGTATGAGAGGGCTTTTTGTCTTCCCTGATATTTATTTCTCAGGATATTTATTGATATTTATTTCAGTAAACTGCCTTGCTGCGCAAGGCAGTACACTATCCTGAGAAATAAATAACAAAAACTTTAATATTATTGCACCGCCTACGGCGGTGCACTAAAATGGTGGGTCAAATGCTAATGTTTGTGCTAATGTTAATGAACTGCCTTGCTGCGCAAGGCAGTTCACTATCCTGAGTGAAAAAAAAGGTAAAAAAAGCTGAATATTATTGCACCGCCTACGGCGGTGCACTAACGTGAGAGGAATATGCAGACTTTTATTTTGAAACTTTCAGTAAACTTCATTTTAACTACCACACCAAATCATAGTGTTACAGTAGTTTGTTTAAACCAGTCACATAAAGGCCAAAAGAGTAATGACCTGATGTGAAAAATGTCAAGGCTTTAGTTAGGAGTTAGTTAGGCTGCAAAGAAATATAAGGCTTTTATGATGAAATTTCAGTAAGCTTAATTTAAATGGCCACACTAATCCATGTTAAAAGTGGTTGGGTTTAAACCAGTGATATAATGCCCAGAAATCTGCCCTGCTTGTAGAATAACACTCTGTTCACCCTCCATCTGTAGTAACTCAAAAACCTATATAAAACACTGGAGATGAAGCGTCAGTTGGTCATGTCCCATCACTTTGCTCTGAAGCACCTGGACAGAAAACCGTAAGCCCTAGAGAAATTTTGAAAACATTTTACCGGAGCAGGCATGCGGTGCTATTTCCTGACCAACTTTCATACCAATAGCACAAGTTTTACAGCCATGAGAGCGATTTCAAAATTATTTTTGGGTCAAAATTCCACCCTGTTCCTCACTCTAAAAAGCGGCAGTTGGTTTCAGTTACACTCTAGGGTTTCGGCAGTTGGAAATTTCGCTCGTTTTTCGCTTTTTACGTCGCCGTTGTAACTCCGATCCCCTATAAAAGTAATAGCTCCCATCTCGGCATCGAGCCGCACGATTTGATACCACTTTTGTGGGTGGGCACGCAGCGGTACGAGCCGCATTAACGGTGACGGAAGAATAATAAATAATACTAGAAAATTCCTGCAGAAATTTTAAAGGGGCATGCCAAAGTGTGCCCGTCGGCTTTCAGCCAGTGTTTTTATGCTAAAAATTAGCATTAATGCTAAAGAAAGCTGCAACGTAGTCAATTAACTGTGGAGAGGAGAAGCATGTT